>NW_017307180.1:556721-619096 GCF_000935625.1 Nanorana parkeri
CCTATTCAGCTTGGCACCACCTGCTTGCTGCTACTGTGCTGATTCTGCACCAGCACAGTAGCAGCAAGCAGCTGGTGCCCAAGGCTGAATAATAGGGGCTCGACTCTTAGGTGGGGAGACTTTGCAGAGGACAGCACTTCAGCGTCGGGCTCCTATTATTCATAGAGGCCCGACGCCCCTATGAAGAATAGGGGCGCCTTGTTTGCCCTGTCGGAACAGCAAATCACCTCGCTCGCAGTCAGGTAACGTTGTGAGCTCTCAGCCCTGCCGCTGTCAAACTGAGACTCTCAGTTTGACAGTGACAGGGCTGAGCGCTCATACGTTTCCTCGATCGTCTGTACGGTCCATCCACTCGGTCTTCTGGAGCTCTGCCCAACAAAAGTGGCATTTACGGCCTATATGTTTCGGCGGGCTTGCAATTTCAAACCAAGCTTGCAATCGGTTTGAAATCCTGCAGTCAAAGTTTTTTTGAGAGAAGTCTATGATCTATGTGTGCTGTTTTTTTTCTGGGTGTTGTGGAGGTGAGATAAATTCTTGGGGGGGGGGTCCCCAAGAAAATGTTTGCCCAGGGTCCGATCAGTATTAAAGACGGGCATGTATGTATGTGTGTATGTATGTGAGGATAAAAAGTAACCATTAAATCTTTGGCCCAGTGGTCACTTCAAAATCATCCTATTAAAGCTCAACCTCTGAGATCAATCCTAGAGATATATCTAAGCTAAATGTTAAAGTAAGATATAAAAACATAAGACTGGACAATGTTACTTATCATATTCATGTGTGCCTCAATTCATATAATCAAAGCCCATTACTATGTCTGCTGATAAATTTACAATTTACTCACAGCTGGATGTCATAATATATACCTCCTTCTCATTCTCACTGCATTTAAGCTACAGCTGCGTATTGTCTCTTTTTTCCCTATGAAACATCTAATTTCTGTTGTCCACTCTGCTAAATGCTAGTTACTCTCATTCTTTCTCTGTTCCTTACTACTGCAATGTTATCTTTTCAATTGTCATTTGCCACTGAATGTAAATCAAACTATTGCTGTCAGAATTGCAGCTGGAGAGTATGTCCTTTAGATCTTAATGGGATCATGTCATGTTAACTATTAGTCCTTCAAAGTTCTTCTGTCTCTGGAACCTATCATACTCTACATCTCTTTTAAAAGGTATACTTTATTCCATTCTTACATAGATTTGTGGGCAGACCACATAGATGGAAGAATAGGACTGCAGCCATCTTGGCTGTCGGGCTGTCCCAATGGGAAGTCCACAACTTTAACCCCCTTGTTTCCAGATGTGACAATTTTCTTACTATAAGCAGGGATCAGCAACACTGTTGTTCTTTTTTGCTATGAGTAGAATCTGTAAACTGAGGGGTGTTTACTGCAGACTAACATTAGTGGCTATGATTTATTGAGTTTTTAAAAACACTTCTACACCTTTGATGGTGTGGAGAATAATATTGCTTTTGCTTTGGTGTAATATAGAGCTGTGCAGGGAAGATCCTCTCTGGCCCGATTTTCCTGGGTGTCCTCTGCAGCTCTATCTTGAGTGTTTTGATTGCACCCTTAAAAGCCTACACTGACAGAACTGTAACTACACACATGTACTACTCAGGTGACCTCCAAGGCGCCAACATTGCCTTCTGGAACTACACACATGCACTACCCCGGTAACCTCCAAGGCACCAACATTGCCTCCTGGGACTAAAGCTCACAGCATGCAGCAGCTCTCGTCCTCTCCTCTTCTCATCCTCTGGTTTAAACATCTCTTTCTGACACCTGCTCATTTCTCCTCCATTTTAGTGTAGCCCACCCCAGTATTTTGAAAACCCCCCCTCTTCCCCTAGCAGCCACTTCTTTGCCTGCCTGTTCTCCCCAGTTCTAGTTGCTTTTGTCAGATCCAGATGGGATAATGAGTGATAGTGACTATAGAAAAATGAGACTGGCTGGCCAAAAGGTTCCTACAGAGTTCTTCTCATGTCTAAAGGCAACCTAAGGTTAATAATAATACCCACTGCTAGTCTCTCTCTTGTACCCAATGAAAGCAATGATATCTAAATAAAGAAACTTAAAAATAATGTTCCTTTCTAAATCGCAAACAAAGTCTAAAGCTAGCCATTCACATTTAGATATCTCTCTTTCAGCCCAGCAGGAGGAAAATTACTCAGTTCCCCCATCTCCTAAACAATGTGGATAGAGGAATCTGCACTGGCTGCAATTGTATTCAGACAACCACAAGCGCTCATCCTTCTGCAGAAACATTACTCTGCAACACACTATCTCTCAGTATACTGTTCCAGGCATCTGACAGTTCCATAAGCCTATCTGCACTCCAGTCTTCAGTTCTGGTAACTCACCTCAACACTTCCAAAATCCAGACCTAGCTCTTGACACCAGCAATAAAGCCTTGGTTCCAGTCCCAGTGTTCTGTCCCCGCTACACGTTACCCTGTGGCCTGTGTATATCTCGACATGCAGCTAAACCCTCCAATTCTGCAATAAGCCAGACTGGATGAAATCTTGAAGCTTTATTAACAAAATTAGGTGGTGTGAAACTGGTAAAAAAGAACATGAAAACATACAATCAATATATGAACATGTAAATGCAGTGATAGCTCACAAATATTCAGAAAAACAAGTCTGTTCCTACCAGCGATGCTGCCGTAAGAGAAATCTGGGCATTTTCTCCAGACATGTGCTCAGGATGGCATCAGATTCTCTTCTCCTCTATTCCAAAATGGAGTTCCCTTCTCTTTGGGCTGAGAACTTACCATAGAAAATCAGTTTGCTCTATAATAAATAGAGATATAGGGGTTGATTTACTAACCTTATAAACACGCCACGAACAAGTATACACCTCTGTAGTGTGTTCCCTCCCAGCATGATCTATTGGTGGAATCTAGACACCTTTGTTGTGTGTACACACCCAGCAGGTGTGTTGTGCAAAGCCCTGCATGAATTGCAAGGTGATGTTGTGTAAATTAGCTCTACATTGTGTTGCTTGTGTTGATGAATGCAGGAATGTAAATGCATGAGCTAACCATTTTTGTCTAAACTGTGAAGTAGCATTATATATGCATCATGTGCATGGTTTTTCCATATATGGCATTAGTGGAAATATGCTTTTAGAGACTTGCATGCCGCTATTAGAGTGGCGTGTAGCCTATGGCGCATGCTACATGACGCGCACGTACGCAAATACATAAAAACGCGCCATAACGGCGTGAAAATGTGACACGTTGCTCGTGTTTGGTTGATAAATATGTTTTGCTTTGTAAAAATGCACACGCAACTAGTGCGTGCGTGTGTTTAGGTTAGTAAATCACCCCCATATACTCTACAGTACCATCTTGTGCCTGAATTTGAGATGGCAGGTAGGTAAGTCAATAAATCTCTGCATGTGGGGCCAGAACACCCAGTGACTTGCCCGTCAGTACTCCCACATTCTAGACCTCACTCTCAGCACTGCTAATGAACGCTAATGGGCATCCACACGCCTCTTGGGGGTTGCACATCACTTGTGTGGTGACTGTTTAGATCCCAACAACACTAACCTTATCCCCCCACACATATTTATTACCCAGTAAAACAATATTAAACAGAATAACATTTTTATTTGTCAAAAAAATACAGTGTTTCTCTTTTCTCTCCTTGCAGTGACTGTGGTGGAGCAAGCCATTGTGTTTCAGCATGGCTGCTTGTATCTTAGCTTGGGAATGGCCAGGAAAATGCAGGTGAAAAGACCACAGCTTAATTAAGTAAGGGTTGTCACCCTAGCAGAATAAGTGCCTGTGGATACACCTTCCTGGTAAGGCTGGGCACACACCTTACAACCATCGCAAGACTTTTGTCTTGCGATGGTTGTAAGGTACTTAAAAAAACGTACGATCTGCCTATCTTGCATAGGCAGATCGTACTTGCGATGATCGCAAGCCACGCCCCCTGAGGGGCGGGCTTCCGATGACCGCAATGCCGAACGGGCAGTGTGCGCTTGCGCACACAGGCCGGTACAGCTTTTATCGTACGGACATGCCACAAACCCGCCGAACAACGTACGATGCTCGGCGGGTTTTCGAACATGTCCGTAAGTTAAAAGTCGTGCCACCTTACCGTAGTAGAGGTTGCACGGCTTCCACACACCTTACGATAATCGTACGATCGCGGGATTTCCCGTGATTATCGTACGATTATCGTAAGGTGTGTGGGGACCTTTAGATCACCAGGCATGATTTAATTCACAGCAGAAAATATAATTTAAATAAAATGTACTTTACATGAATGTGTTGAACAAGTTTTAAGATTTAAATACATTTTTTATTTTCACTGAGTCAAATTTAGAACTATATCATCAATAATTTACGAAGTATACATTTTTGAACATTTTTGTAATTCTTGGTGAGAAAATGGTTCTTGTTATTTTTTTTCTTATCTCTAGTGCAAACATGATTTAAATAACCCTGAAGTAGTTATTGACCTTCCCACCCATATAAAACCATTTCAGTGACTCCAGTCAGATCAAGAACTTGGAATCATAAAGACCCCTTGATGTGTGTAATGTTCATTTTGGGAATCGCTGTATTGTGACAAAATAAAGGAAAACAATTAACTTCAATAGAGAAGGTTTCTTGACATGTGTAGCAAGTAGACTAATAAAATCTCTTTGAAATCCATATTTTCATAGATGGCTCAAAAATGATTTGTACATTGTCCAGTAATAATAAAAACATTAGGGGAATAACAGACTGAATTAGGTAAATCACTGTTAGGATACAAACTTACCAGCCACTGAAAAAATATGAATAGAAGTATTTAGGTTAATTCATTCAAATGTTGGGCTTTTGTTGGCTAGAAATAAGCCTTAAAATGGTTCTTATGTGTTTAAAAAAAGGTATTTGCTGATGGCCTAAAACAAATGTTATACTTAAAAAAGTAGTGGGGGGAGGGGTTATTTAAGAATGTCTCATATCACAGCAACTAGGCGAATGAAAATTTGTTCATGTAATTTTCCATGCGGCTTTGAACCTGTGTGGCATGGGTTGGTTGGGCAAATGCATTTCAGGCATAAACAAGAGGAGTTTTAAAACACCTGTCAGGATTTTATTTTTCTGTCTGTGTACCATTGCAGAGACTTATTTTCACTTTCTGTCCTGTAGACACAACAGGCAGTGAAAGGAAACCTCTCAAGAGTAAGGTAAATTCTCTTTCAGATAGTTTTCACCCCAACTAGTGTACCCATATGAAAAAGTTCCCTCTATTGCAATGACAATTTAACATTTTGAATTTTCTCCCATTTTCCATCCCCCGGACCTTTGGTCACTTGGACAAATAGAGAGGGTGAATCTCCACAGTGGGCATATGCAGGGCTACCCCTGCACTACAAAGGTTAAGTGCATGCTTATGCCTTCTCCTAAGTGCATCCTCACCTTGTCAATTCAGTCTCCGCCCTTGAGTTTGTTCTGATCAACCAAATGTGCTGCTGTGTTACTGATTTCTGTGTATGATCCTTGCTCTGGCTGACTGATCTCCTGGTTTCTGACTCCGGCTTTGTTTCTGTTCATCCTGCTTTCTGTGCCCCCTGACCTGACTTGGCTGACTACCCGCTTTGGCATCTGACCCCTTACTTGGTACTGACTACATACTCGACTTTCTCCATTGTTTTTTGCCATTTATGTTTATTGTTGTTTTCAGTAACCTCTTTTTATATTTTAAATCTGCAATTTACTTTTCAGTCTTGTTTCTTGGTTCCCTAAATAAAAAGTTAAATTGACTAAATTGCAATTATTTCTTCTTGTAAATGTTGTAGTAGTGTTTTATGTAATTTTGTTTCCTTAGGAATTACAACCTCAACACAATGATCTCCTCCAGTCAGTCCAGCAACATTGCCCCATTTCTGATGCCATGACAAAGTCAGTGTATACAAAGCAAGATGCAACACAGTGATGTCCCCCAGCAGTAGTGCCCCATTCCTGATGAAATTGTCTCATCAACATTCACCAAGCAAAGTGTAACACAGATATTTCCTCCAGAAAAAGACAATGTGAAGCCTTTGTTTAAGTCAAGCATGCCATGGTTATGTAAACATTTTTTTTTTTTACTGAAAACATTGATCCCAAGTGCCATCACCAGATCAAGCTGAACACAATACAGAGAAAAGCCCGTTGCTATCTAACAGTGTTGAGGCCATGCTTGAAATAAGTACAAACCTTTTTCTATAAACATGATACTACACTTGTACTACACTTATACAAAATTGTATATATTTTTCAGAGGCATTACAATTAATAGCATGTTATGTGTCACCAATAGGTTATGCTCATATGTGAGAATGGGCCCACCGCATGCCAACAAAGCTGGGACCTCTAGGCACATCACCTCTCACTTCCATCAATAAAGTGCTACATTTTCAGGACTAGATTATCATTCTGGGAGAGGTGAGAACACTGAGTGAGCTTGAATTAGAGAGCTCTAAACTGATGCTATTACCAGACTTCTCTGTTGAAACACAAATTCCACAAAGCATTTGATATGGTCACGGCTGCCCTGTGAGCAAAAGGCATAAAGTACAACTTGCAGTTCCCAGCTAAGCTGTGGGTGAGGCTATGCTTCTTCACCGCTCCAGAGAAGGCCACTATGTAGCTGGACACCCTCCAAGAATAAAGTTACTTCCTGGCTGGAATTTTACTCTCAGCCTTATATACACTCTGAGTTCTGCTCTTGCTACCTACCCCTACAGAGCTTGACCCTACCCACAATCATTGTTTTGGCTTCTGAAGCCCTCATCCCTGGTTTTGGAAAAACTCTTAATCTTCAAAGTATTATACTCCAGAGTTAACAAATGGGCACAACACGGGACTCGCTCCGCCCATTTGTTTACATGCCATTTAAAGAAAGTGAGCTGGCATGTAATGAAAACAAATTTGTTTACATTCAGCCCAGAACTGTCATTTTGCGGTGGGTGTTCGTTGGCAGCAGACGGGTTGGCGGGCTGTGGGACTTTTTTATATTGTGGCTAGTCGGCGGGCTTCGTTCATCGTAATTGACGAGGATCTACATCGCTGGACGATAGGACTTTGGATTACATCGTTAGATAATTTTTTGTTTAGTATTTTTATAATAAAGGACTTGTCAAAAACTAGCTTTTGATTTTTTTGTTCAAATAAATTACTATTTCAAGGTGTTGGGTGTTTATTTACTATTTTGTGAATAAGTAGGGGTAACAACTACTCCCTACTCATTCACATGGGGAGGCGTTGGGCGCAACTAAGCCCCCCTGCCCGCAGACCCCCCACAACCACAGAGCAAAGGGTTGTGGGGAAGAGGCCCTTCTCCTCATCAACATGGGGACAAGATACTTTTCCAGGAGGTCCCATAACATGCACAGCATTTTGCTTCCTCACTAAGCATCCAACCCCTCCTCCCCCCCACCCCCTCCTTATTGGCCCTTCCAAGCTATCTGACCAAAATTCAAAGGCCAAGTAGATAGTTGCTATGGAAGCAAAATCACGCATTAGTTCACCATGTCTATGAACTACAAATGGGTTGGGTTCACCTCAAACCTATGCTCGACCCAAACTTGAACCTCATGCCTGCAAAATGTCAATTAGATCCTGTTGGAATAATAAGTGTACTAATCTAAGGTTGTTTTATCTGGGGTGTTTTAGCATAGCTCTTAATTAATTATCTTTATTTATGCTTAGCTTTAAAAGTAAATTAAAATCACCACCCAGTATTCCATGGCTTATAGCTTGGGTTAGAGTAAAGAGAACATATTTTTGAAAACACTCCACTTAACCAGTATTTGGGGTATAATAAGATATGATTTTGATTTCATACATTTTCCCAGAGACATGCAGGTATCTACTTTTCTATTTATTGCATTTTATCCTTGACAGACATATCACTGCCCTTCTTTCCTTCCCAGGACCATTAGATACACAGAATATTACTGATGCCACACAAATATATCCTATCCCATTTTTTCTAATCAGCATACAGTAGATGGACCTCTAATCTTTACAGCTTCAAATAGGTTGCCATTCTAGATTATACGGTGTAAGTTTACATGTATCATAGATAGTTAATGCACTATATTCTTGCAGAAATTACTACATCTTCTCTCCCTTTGCTCTGTACTGTTACAATATAGGATTGGTATATGTTGCTGATTTTCATGGAATGTCATGTCTTTTTATGGAGAAATGTAATTTACTGTGTTTTGCTCAAATCTCATGGTGTGTCTGAAAACATTAGTGTTCTGCATTATTTGATTATTAATGGAAAACAGATATCCCATTTATGGTTTCCCTAAATGGTTTTAAATGGCTAGGATATCTCAATTGCTTCCTGCTGTAAACCACATGTTTCTCTACTTGAGAACTGATGTTTAAAATATGTTTGTCTATCATTAGTCCCTAACCCCTATCTCTTTAGAAACATAACAATATGAAAAGACTTCTTTGTATTCTATCCTGCTTGATCATTTTAGCAAAAACAAACCACACAAGACCATAATCAAAATGGGTCAACATGAACATGAGAGATCCAATAATTCCAAAATATTTTCTTTGTTTTTATTATATCTTGGACTCCATTAGCCAAATTGAATTTTTATCTTGTATTACTAAGGCAATGAGTAAATCATAATGCAAAATCTACTGATTGACAGTTTATAACATGTATACTATTCCCACTGAGTTGTTGAACCATGACATGATGTTAAATCATTAATATTTATGTTTCAAACTTGGTATTTGGAATTTTTTATATTTTCTATCTTTTTTTTTAATGCAGTGGATATTTTAATTGTTGTTAAATAACAGTTGCAGGCACCTAGTGGTAGTCAGTCACATACAATTGAACCTGTTCTGTATTATAGATGTAGTGAAATGACTTCAATGTTACATAACAAGTCCTCTATGTGTCAAAGTACAACCAGCTATAACCTGGGTAAATAAAAATCTTCACAAAATATTTCTGGCAACAAGTAAAACCTGTTAGGTACATGCTGTTGTTATCCATGAAACCCTACTTCTCTGCTGAAGTCAGAAGCCTTATTCAGTTTAAATGCACATTTATAACACACATATACTGTATATGAACATCCTTGCTAGACAGCACAACCACCTGCTAGACCAGCCATTGTAAACTAGGGTTCCTCTAGAAGTAACTAGGGGTTCTTTGAGCTGTGGCTGATTGACTCATTTAATAGTTCCTGCACAGTTCTGAAGTCAATGTAACTTGGCAAAGCCTGGTGTATGACACAATAGATGCTATTGTAAGATTACCAATGATATGTCTGTGGTCGGCATATGACTTTAAGAGGGGCAAAGTTCCTACTGACCACCAATGTATTGATCATTCTTTCCACTGACCCCTAAAATTTGGATTTAAGCAGGGTTTCCCTGAAAATTATTTCAAGTTATACTTTTAAGTAAAAAGGTTGAAAAAGGCTGTGCTAGTCATACAACCTGGTCCTGGACCTGCCCCATCCTGTGATTGAACAATAAAGTAAGTGCAACGCGCTGATGAGCTCTTCCCTCCTAGGTTAGACTGACTGCATTATGCAAAAATATATAACCCTAATTGGCTTAGAGTGCTGACCCCCCCACTCCCAGTCTGGTGTGAAGGCAATTACAGGAAGCTAATGTGTCCTTAAAGTCAACAGGTTTTTAATCTAACTCAAATGCCAATTGAATCACTTACAATAGACTCTTCTCCTTTATATTTAAAAGTTTTAGCTTCCTGTAGAATTAGCTGGTCCCATGAGCACTGGCCCTGATATCCTGTTTTAGAGTGGCTCCTTTCCCTTGCAGAGTCCTATAGAGCCACCCTTGTATGTGCTAGTAAGCTGTGTATGTCTCCACAAACACACAGGTACAGCAAGGCAAGCATCCCCCCGCTCCCCACTCCATCTTCCTCCCTTCTCCCTTCTCCAAGCTAAAAGGTGGACAGCTGCTGGATACTTTATTGTCCCTCGTGATTTTGTACTAAACAGGAAGTTCAAGGAAGCTGAGCTGAGAGAGTTGGAGCCAGCTGTTCAGAAACATGATGGCAGTAAGTCCTTGGCCAAAACTGTAAAGAAACACTTTGCGGGATGTACAAATGTACATTTGTTTAATCTGGATTCATTATTGCGGGATGTACACAAATGTACATTTGTTTAATCTGGATTCATTATTGAAAAAAAAGTTTGAGAATGTAATTCTACTTTAAGCTAATTCTATGTACAAATGCATTCACCACTTTTAAATGTATATGTCACGGGACTAATTGATGTTTTATGAATGCCTGGAGCTCAGCTTTAATCAGTGTAGCCTCAGCAATCATTTAAATTGGGATTGCAGACTTACAGTATAACGAAATGATAAAACTATTATTAAAATCATCTTGTGTGCTGATATGTAGTCATTATGAATTGTTTTAACTATTCAAAAATTATTGTTAGTATAACTCTAAAATCGATCTTTAAAATATCTTATCAAAATTACAGGCAAAGCAGATATCAGATTACAATAGGGAGGTTATGTACTTTTAACTAATGACACTCGATTTCATCGAACAGGGATTTAGTAATCTAACAAACTGAAAAATAAGGTAGGAATTGTTCAAACTGCCTAAAGGAGGTGAGAGCACCGGGAAGACCTCAGAAGTGTAATTATGCTCATTCATAGTTCAATGGGCAGGTTGCTGACACTGGGAGCTGCAAAGCTGTGGCCTTACTCTTCAACACAGCCACAGCGCAGCAATGCCGACAGCCCAGCTGGTGTAGGTGATTGTTGACTTACATGCACCCACACTCATGAACCAATGAAAGTCAGCATGGAGAGGTTTGATTTCAAACACAAAATGTACGTTTTAAAAAAACTGATGTCCTGCACAATGTAAAAGACTCTTCCATTTCATTAACTTTTTTTGCTGAAGGTTAAGTTATAGTTTAAACTTGTCATGGTCGGCGTTTTCAAAGTGAAAATATTTGCCTTGCATTTTGGAAGCTTAAATTTAGCGCTATTAAAAAATAAAGATTCAGCAGCCATGGCAGGACGAAAGTAAAATCTGCTCAGTAGGAACACTAGAGTTGGGTTTGGTGCCAAACTCCACTATTTTCTCCCCACTGGAATATTTACTGCATCTGTTAAAAAAAATCACACCTGGACTCTCAAATTTTCTTTCTATTACCTTGTAGTGTTGTATAGAACTCTTTACAGGGTCTATAATGTCTCCTTTTCCCATCCACTCTTAATGCTTCCAGGGTGCCCTGCAGATCTTCTTTTTCTGGTTATGCAATATCTTGAAATCACAGGTCCCATGCTTCCCTGGGACCTCTGTAGTTTCAGGACTGGCCATGGGTGTAACTTTTGTAGGTTCTTGGTGTTACTGTGGGGGTAACTGTATCACTGCAAGTTTCAGGGAGGTAGACCTTTAATGATTATGCAAAAGAAAGTAGGGGCTCGGTAGGGCAGGGTTTAAGCAGGTTGGTGTGAATAGGAGTATAGGCGTAATTTGCCAGGATTGAATGCCGATTGCGACCCATCCTATTCCAACCAATATCATCATTGGGAGCGTGTTGCCATCACCTCTGTAGTCTCAAAGATTACAAAGGGGAGTCTAAATTAAGCAAATTAAACAGAGGAAGTCTGATTTCTTTTTGGGATTACTCAGAATATGCTGACTTCTACAAAAATGTAAGCAGCTGTTTCTAAAAAACATTTATTTTTCTGAAAAAGTCAGCATTTCACTTTATTAGCAAATGTCTATGTTTAATTGAAGTGTACCTTTATGTATTTATATTAACAGGGTTATTCATAAAAGGGTGAATGGTTTGGAGAAGGCAGGAGAAGTGAACAATCACCAACAAAGGGACACTATTCCTTCCACTGACACCAACAAGGGGACAGTATTCCTTCCACTGACACCAACAAGGGGACAGTATTCCTTCCACTGACACCAACAAAGGGACAGTATTCTTCCACTGACACCAACAAGGGGACAGTATTCCTTCCACTGACACCAACAAAGGGACAGTGTTCTTCCACTGACACCAACAAAGGAACAGTATTCCTTCCACTGACACCAACAAAGGGACAGTATTCCTTCCACTAACACCAACAAGCGGAACACCAACAAAGGGAAGGAATAGTGTCCCCTTGTTGGTGTCAGTGGATGGAATGCTGTCCCTTTGTTGGTGTCAGTGGAGGGAATAGTGTCCCTTTGTTGGTGTCAGTGGCAGGAATAGTGTCCCATTGTTGGTGTCAGTGGAAGGAATAATGTCCCTTTGTTGGTGTCAGTGGAAGAATCATGTCCCATTGTTGGTGTCAGTGGTAGGAATAGTGTCCCCTTGTTGGTGTCAGTGGAAGGAATAGTGTCCCTTTGTTGGTGTCAGTGGCAGGAATAGTGTCCCATTGTTGGTGTCAGTGGAAGGAATAATGTCCCTTTGTTGGTGTCAGTGGAAGAATCATGTCCCATTGTTGGTGTCAGTGGTAGGAATAGTGTCCCCTTGTTGGTGTCAGTGGAAGGAATAGTGTCCCTTTGTTTGTGTCAGTGGAAGGAATACTGTCCCTTTGTTGGTATCAGTGGAAGGAATAGTGTCCCTTTGTTGGTGTCAGTGGAAGGAATAGTGTCCCTTTGTTGGTGTCAGTGGAAGGAATAATGTCCCTTTGTTGGTGTCAGTGGAAGGAATAGTGTCCCTTTTTTGGTGTCAGTGGAAGGAACAGTGCTCCATCATTGGTGCCAGTGTAAGGAATAGTACCCCTTTCTTAGTGTCTGGGGAATCCGGAAAGCCCCCCTGCATTCTTGTTCAGGGGCCCTCATTTTGGTGTAGACGTCCTATCCCATGCTGCTCCTCTACTGGCCAATACTACATTTACATTTATTTTGTAGAACATGCTAAAATTTAGGATTGTGCTCATTTCTTGTCTCCTTGAAATCAGAACCATAAAGATAATCAAAAGCTGGAATATTTATAAGCAAGATCTGATGATTCAACCCTTGCTCCAGACTGACAATCAATAACTCTATATGGGAGTAATCACCGATTTATTACTTTTTGATTCTCCTGAATATTACTGTCTTATTTGCCCAGAATCACAACATTTAGGAATCCAAGTTACCATAATATGTGAACTTTATGATTTTCTGCAGATTGGACAACTCTTCATGTGTATGTTTGCTAGATTTTAAACATTTTCCAGTTACTGGGTTACCAATATGCCGGGTTTACAAATGGATTCTGATCATTACTGTTCAGCCTGGTCACTGGTCTTGTATGCTTTATGTACGAGGGGCCACTACTTTTTCTTCTCAGCTGTTGGTATTGGAGGAGGGGGAAAATTCCATAATGAACAATTGTGCTGCTGAATTTTGTAACTAGAGGCCGAAGGAACATCTGTATAATAGCTGTAACCAAGTAGGGCTGACAGCCTTCCCACTGACATCATTTGCATTATTTTTCATACATAGATAGATATAATTATTTGCTATTACTAGCAGAATCTATATGCTTTTTAAATGTCTATATAGCATAAAATCTACAGTGGAAGGTTTTCTACAACAATAAATTCTGCTTTGGGTGAACTTTGCTGAGATAATGATTGTCAATGTCATTTCGCTGCTGCTTACAGTATTTTTAGCAATAAATTTATACTAAGCTTTGCGATCACATGGCCTGAACTATCTGAAGTATCTGCAGCTGCTTACATTGCAAGAGTTCTCAACCACATTCCTGACATGATTCATACGTCCGAGATGCAGCCACAATCTTAAGAAAAGTAGGGAATGAGCAAATTCACTAGGAATTCAGATTGCCATTACTGTCCATATACTGTGTTCTCTCTGAATTATTCATTTCTTAATGTACAATATTACTGTAAAACGTGAAATGAAACCTTGGTACACTACTAGAATCAGTGAATTATTTATACTGTAATATATATCTTTCAATGCACTGTATAATTTCAACTTTTAATTGAATATTTACAGAGCTTTCTTCACCTTTTATCTTTAAATGACTACTAATGTCTTCAGCATTTATCTGGGGTAGGCAACCTCACCACTCCAGCTGTGGGGAAACTATAAATCCCATTATGCATTTGCCTCTGGGAGTCAAGCCTGGGCCTGTCAGAGTCTTGCAATGCCTCTTAGGACTTGTAGCTTCACAAGCGCTGGAGTGCCAAGGTTGCCTGCCCCTGTCATATGCTATCCTGTTATAACATCAGCATTGTAATAGGAATGCATGTTATAATTGTTTTTGCTGCAATCAAAGCTTACTTAAATTTTTTTATGTAGTGAGTGCTGCCGTCGTCTGCCCATCACTTTCTACAACTTCCTGGATTCCCAGTGTGCTTTGCATTTCTTTCCCTGCTGCTTAATGTGATGCAATCTCAATTTCTCAAGATTATGTAACCCATAATGTATTGCTTTTAGCAAACAATGATACTGTTATATTGTTCAGACACTGAGTTGTAGTTCAGAAGGCAGGCTCTGTAAGAGCTGTAAGTACTATCCTTGTCGCACTCCTTACCAATATGTCCCTTGTAGTGGGGGGTGCTCTCAGTGACTGTGGATGGCACCGCGAATGTCAGCAAAATTATAGAAATGTCACCAGCACACCAGTCCTTTTAGGATAGCAAATGCTTAATTTATTGAAGTTTTTTGTCATATGACCAATAAGCGCTTTCGGGACCACACAGGGTCCCTTCATCAAGCTTTAGCATTGACGAAGGGACCCTGTGTGGTCCAGAAAGCGCTTGTTGGTCATCTGTAAGAGCTGTGACACAAGGAAGTGCGTATTCACATGAAATTGTATCAGTGCACTGAGAAAGTACATCCTATGAGCTTCTTCGATAAGTAAGTTTGCAAACTTCTAGATTAATATGGTTATTAGAAGAGGAATAGAAAATATAGAAATTTAATATAGAAATACAGATTTATTTTTAGTTTTTGACCATAGATCTCCAATAAAGTAAAATTCTATCCAAAACTGAAAGCTCAATTTTTTATTTTCAATAAATCGTACATAGACAATCATGTTTGTGACTCAGGAATTATAACTCAGGAATCATGGTTATAACTGAAGGGACCACATACATGCAGGTAGAGCACCTCTGAAGAGGAGTAACAGTTGTTGGCATAAAAGACTAGTGTCCTAAGACCTGGGTTGTCTCCTGAAGGGTTAAGATGTCCATGATATATCTACTGTATGTGTTTCAGAGAATCTTTCAGAGATATGACTGTATTTTCAGAAGACTGCAAACTAACATAAACTGTAAGTTACTGGAAGGAAATAAGATGTATGGTTCATTAGTCATGTTTGGAGAAATTATATCTGTTTAAAGTGTATGTCAAGGCAGAAAAAAACATATGTAGTATATCTCTGCAATACAAGCACATTTTTTTGTGTGCCAGAAATGTAGTCAGTACTTAAAGTGATATTAAAGCCAAAAGGTTTATAAGATATTTCAAATGCTGATAAAATCACCTACAATGAATGCTGCTCCTTGATGTTTAAAAGTTTTGTCTTCCTGCAAAATCAGCTGGGTCTCTGAGCACTGGTCCTGATATCCTGTGTTTGGGTCTCTCCTTTCCCTTGCAGGGTCCTATAGAGCCACCCTTGTTTGTGCAAGTAAGCTGTGTGTGTCTCCACAAGCACACAGGTACAGCAAGGCAAGCATCCCACCTGTTTCTCACTCCAGCTTCCATCAGGGTCCTATGGAGACATACTTGTGTGTGCTAATAAGTTGTGTGTCCACAAACACACCGACACAGCAAGGCAAGCCACCCCCCTCCCACAGACACATACACTCCTCCGTCCTACTCCTCCCTTCTAGTAGCTGGACAGCTGCTGGAGACTGCTCTTTCCCTTGTGTTCTTGGACTGGACAGGGTGTTCAGGGAAGATGAGCTGAGAGAGCTTGAGCTGTTTAGAAATGTGAAGACTGTAAGTGTTTGGGCGCAAATGGAAATAAATACTTTGCTTGACAATGTATATTTGAATAACTTGATATATGGATTGATTACTGAAAAAAAACTTTGAGCGTTTAATACTACTTTAAAGTAGCATTGAACCCTCCTTTTTTGGAAAGTATTCACTTACATAAGGACAACCTACAGCATCCATTATTTTTTAACATATATTTCCATTCTCTTACTTTTGTGTGGCTGTCGCTCCTTATGGATGTATGCTCGCTCCTTCCACTTCTGGTCGGGGAGGATAGATAGCATGGGGAGCATGCACTGTAGCAGTTACATGACCACTCACGCCAGCAGTGGTTTGTCCTTTATCCCACAGATTGCACTGCGCACTCCCCTGCCAGGCACATCCATGCCAGCTTTAAAAAGTCTATCTTCTCTCTTAGATAAAACAATGCATGCGTGCCCTTCCTGGGTTGAAGAGCACATGCCGTAATTGCATCACATGACCACCATCAATGCTAGCGCCATGAGAACAAGGCGCATGCATGACTATCATGGGCTAGGGAGGACACATAAGGGTGGCTCCATTAGACCCTGCTAGGTGTGGAACCACCCTCAGATGCTAAGAGAGTACACAGAGATTGCAAATTAAGTTTGCTGAGAAATGGCAGGCTGCACACAGAAATCAAAAAGCAAACATGGTGAGTCCTATAATATGCTGATATACTGTATACTACATTTAATATCACTTTAAGTCCTGTTGTGGGCTGACAACACAGGGTTATTCACAAAAAGGTGACGCGTTTGGAGAAGGCAGGAGAAGTGTACAATCTAGGACAACATAGCTGAACTGGAAAGTGAGCTGAATCCGAGAGCTTTTCCAAATCAGCTATTTTGGCTTAGATTGTTTACTGCTCCTGCCTTCTCCAAACTCTTCACCCTTTTGTGAATAACCCCTTAAGTGTTTTTTGTGTACTGAGTGGTGTCAGCCATCCCAGTTGTCTTTTGTTAAACCCCCAGTCTCACATATCTAAAGAAGGGCTCTTTGAGTTAACACATGCAAAGTGAGAAGGACTGCTCTAAGTTTCTGACAAGATAAACAGATATTTTTGCACTTTTCAAACAAATATAACGCAATGCTTTCAACCGTTTATTTAACAGAGCAAAATGGAACAAATAAGAGAAGTTCATTGTTAGGATGTACCTAGACTTTAATCCCTGGTGAAAATATGTGTGTGTGAGGGTTTCAAGCAAAATAGATCTTCTTCTGTCAGTGGTCTTTCATCCAACCACCCTGTTATGACTTCAACAATGTGTATATACTTACTCCAGTACACTTACATTTTGCATCTGTGTAATGTTTTACAGCTTATTGGTTACAGACAGAACACATTAAAGCTGCACACCAGCTATAATGATTTATATATATTTACACTGACCAGCTTGGCACAATGTAAGTATGCATGAATTATCCCTGGAAGTGTCTAATTTTTGCAATGCTGATACACCGATCAGCCATAACATTATGACCACCTGCCTAATATTGACTAGGTCCACCTGTTGCCGACCGAACAGTCCTGATTCATTTAGGCATGGACTCCACTAGACCTCTGAAGGAATGCTGTGATAGCTGGCAATACGCTGTCAATAGCAGATCCTTTAAATTCTGTAAGTTGTGAGGTGTGGCCTCTATGGATCAGACTTATTTTTCCAGCAAATCCCACAGATGGTTGATTGGACTGAGATCTGGAGGATTTGGAGGCCAAGTCAACACCTCAAACTCGTTGATGTGTTCCTCAAACCATTCTTTAACCATTTTTGCAGTGTGGCATGGAGCATTATCCTGCTAAAAGAGACCACTGCCATCAGGGTATACCGTTTCCATGAAGGGGTGTACTTGGTCAGCAACATTGTTTAGGTACAGTAGGTGGTACATGTCCAGGTAACTTCCCCATCAATGGCAGGACCTAAGGTCTTCAGCCCAAAGCACCAAAGCCTTTGCCAGCAGCCCAATGTCTCAGTGGTCATAAGGTTATAGAAGGAAATAATGTAAAATCTGCGCTTATGGAAGGAGTGAAGTATAAAAGCTGCTGCGCTATGGTTTGTAGAAACTGTGAAAAAAGTGAATGTGCAGCGCTATACTAAGCGAAATGGGGTGCGCACTCAGCCCTCAGCTGGAATGGTATAGCTGAGATGATGAATCAGCGGGTCCACATTCCGAATGTTACTTTCAGTAATGTTACGTCCAATGCGATTTATATAATTAAAAAGGAAATCTCTTCATGGTGCAGTATACATAAACGTTTATTAATAAAAACATAAGTGACTCACAGTTTAAAACAAAAGATCCGGCCGGTAAAATACAAGTGTCTCAGTCCTCTGCTGCTTCCTGGTATGACGTGGTATCAACTTGGATAGGCCCGCCCCGATGCGTTTCGTCACACTTGACGTCCTCAGGGGTTTAAAATATTTTTACTTTTTTATACCCCGAAAGGGGGATTACATTTCGCTTAGTATAGCGCTGCACATTCACTTTTTTCACAGTCATAAGGTTATAGCTGAGCCGTGTAGATTTTTGCTGATAGCTGTAAAAATTTACCTTTATTCATTATCACCCAGATTGGGCAATGGTAATGATTATTTATCTATGGCCATTCTGTGCTCTACGATATGCCTGGATTAGTCTACCCAATAATCAGCAGCAAAACCACACTTAGAACTAAGGAAAGAGGCAGGTTTAGGTGAGTATGAAAATAAAGAATTCTATTGGGTCTGCTATTGGGTCTCTTGGCATACTAAAAACAGATTATCCTATCTCCTGCTGGATTCAGATATAAAGCCATAAAAAAAGGTTTGCTGTAAATGTATACTGTATATATGATATCGTGTAGGAAATGTGTTCCTTAAGAAACGTACAACCAAAAAACAGAGAAAATAACCTACAGGGTGATCACTGATTGATAACGTTACATTATAAACAGTCCTCTTTACAGTACTTTGATGCTATGAAATATGAAGAGCTTACTTTGTTCCACATATAATAGTTCTTTTTTTTCTACATCAACGGGGATTTTGTTTTCTTACATGTCCTGCTGCAAGCATTACACATTTCCCCGCAGTTTTAAGCATGAACCTTCATCTATATAAATTGAAACCAGAAGGGAAAATGTCAGGACAGTTCCATACACAAGTATATATTTTTCTTTAGAAAAATAAACACTGACGAGCAAAGATAACAGGGACATAATGTAGAAATATCATCGGTATTGTTTGATTTATATATGTAACCCGGCAGATAAAAGCATACTGCTGCAATACGTAGGACTCTGTTTGGTATTATAAGTTGTGATTTCTCTGGCTTTCCCAGTCTCTTTGTAACACGGTGTTATTGCCCTCTCCCCGTTATGCTGTATGTTTGTACAATAAAACACTAAAGGGGCCCAATTAAAGTTTATTTTTACTGATAAAGTTTCAGAATGTGAAAGTTCAGTAGTGCAGGATCATCTGTTGTGCGTATTTAGCAAATGTACAGTGAAGTGTTGAGGAGAATTATTGAACTTTTAAAACATGTAAATATAGTAAAGGTAAGTTGTTTTGTAATGTGATTGGATGTGTTTTTTAAATTCAGATGAAATACACAGATCATGTATACACTGTATAAGGGAGCTGTTTTACCTGCCTAAGGCTGGGCACACACCTTACAACCGCCGCTTTGCGGATGATAGCAAACCCCCCCGGTCTGACCCTGCGCTTCTCCAACAGCACCCCTCCCCCGGGCTTACAGACTCACCGTAAATCACCACCGCCCGCCGTCTGCACACGCCATCCACTCTCCAGGCCGACGTCCGCGTCATCCCATCCAGGTGAGTAACACTCGGGGTGCCGCTCTCAGCGAATCTGCCGCTCCAGGCAAACGCCTTGTTTGCCTCGCGGCAGATACGCCCCTGGTTGTAAGGTAATTAAAAAAACTTATGATCTGCCTATCTTGGACAGGCAGATCGTACTTCCGATGATCACAATGCCGAACGGGCAGTGTGCGCTTGCGCACACCGGCCCGTCAGGCTTTTATCTTCCGAACATGCTACACACCCGACGCAAATCGTACGATTCTCGGCGGGTTTTCGAACATGTGCCGTGCGACCTTACAGTAGTAGAGGTCGCACGGCTTCCACACACCTTACGATAATCGTACGATCGCAGGATTTCCTGCGATTATCGTACGATTATCGCAAGGTGTGTGGGCACCTTAAGGAACTCTGCTTCTGTCCATTCAGTCCATTCAGCTCTGTGATTTACGTGGCCCATGTATGACAAGGCCAGAGACCTGATTTTTCTCTTCTGCAGTTAACACCTACATGTCTTGTTTCCTCCCCCAGCTTGTGACTGGGTAATGAAAAAAGAATCAGCAGATAGGTGAGCACATCTCTCTGTCACTCTGCTCTATCCTCATATTAGCATGCTCTGATCCTTGCACTGTAGAACAACTTATTGCCTCCTTGTGCTGCTTCTCCTTTCAACAGTCTAAATTCTGCTATTGAGGGAATGCAATTCAAATTCAGGTACTTACACTGCTTGTATTTAAAAACACATTTAAAGTAGTATTAAACTCTCAAACTATTTTTAATAATGAATCTAGATCAAACAAATATACTGTACATTGTCCAGCAAAGCATTTTTTTTACATTTTCACTACACCTGCATTTTTGCTTGCACCTACAGTCATTATGTTTCTGAACAGCTCCAACTCTCTCAGCTCAACGTTCCTGAATTTCCTGTTCAGTACAAGATCACAAGGGACAGAGCAGTCTCCAGCAGCCATCCAACTACTAGCTTGGAAATGAGAGAAGGAAGGAAGGAAGGAGGGAAAGGGATTGGATATCAGAGAGCAGGGGGGAGGGAAGTGGCTGGCCCTGCTGTGTCTCTGTGTTTATGGAAATACACAGCCTACTAGAACACACAAGGGTGGACCCTGCAAGGGAAAGGAGCCACCCTAAAACAGGATATCAGGGCCAGTGCTTGGGGGACCAGATGATTCTGCAAGAAAATTAAACTTTTAAACATTAAGGATCAGCATTCATTATAAGTCATTTTATCAGCGTTTGAAATCTTTTGGCGTTAATATCACCTTAATTATGTATTAGAGAATCCAGAGCTGCATTACTATGCCCCTTTTATATTACCCCGGAGTTTAATTTTAAACATCTCCATGTATTACAGTTAGCTATCTCTCAGACACCCATAGTGTAATATCATAAACAAAAGTAATCCTGACCCCCCCTTTCAAAGCACAGGTGGTACCACTGGTCTAAAGTTGTTTTTTAATTGCTTAGTGGGCAAATGTCCATCTCTGCTCTACATTCTAAGTGAGCAGCATCTACTCTTTTAGTAAATTAACCCCATGGTCCTGGATAACCTTTTGCTTAAAGGGACTATACCTGATTTCACCAGTATGTAGCACTGTAACTCCTGGTCCTGCAGAAATCATGGTTGTCTAGCTCCTACATGGAGAAGCCTGAGGCTGTAGCTGCATTAACAAGAAACAACCCATGTTATGTTGCTTAAAACATGTAGTAGAAAAAAAAAAGAAGGTGCAACTACAACTGTAGTTAATTACTGTAATAACAAATGCAGTAGCTTGCAATAGCAAATGAGAAACATAACGTTTTTAGAAGCCTATGTAAGAAAACAATTTGTAAACGCAACTTTTCATCAGCTTACTGTTCTGTGTTGTCCTTAAGCACAAGGTCAGCAAACCCATATATCTCTGTAGATACGTCTGGCCGGACAGACAATAAATAAAAGCAGCTACAATAATAATTCAGTGTTTACACATGGAGTTTTATCTATGACACTGAAAATAAGTTGCATTTTTTATTTGCATGTGGTCTGTTTTCAGAGGGGTTCACCATAGAAGGAAAGCAGTTATTTGCTTTCAATTACAAGACAGTAAAAAAAAAAAAAAAATGACAGGCACGTGCTGGACCATTTTTCTAGTCAACACTTTTTTCATGTTCCCTAACATTTGTAAACTTATAGGCTCGTAAGTATTAATGACTAAGATGATGATCTAGAGCAAATAAATCAGGTGATCCTTAACCAATATTGTTCAATATCACATTTCCAGACTTGGAGCTTCAATTTAAAAGTTGGGGCAACATTTTTTTTTAAAAGACACGCACATGTACATCTCTGCAATACAATGTTTTGTTGAGGCAATGAGTGTATTGAGGTACCATGCTGGGTGATGTTGTGAGATACAATGTATACATATTTCCCACCTATGAGGGGTGCAAAATGTGTAAAGAGGTCACCCTCACCCCTTTGAAGACAGTAGTGAAGATATTATTATATAAATATATAACAACCGATTGAATGTGATTTATAAGAAAGTTGTAGGAGATTTAATGTTGGGGTTAGGTGGGAGACTTGTGGGAGAGCTATAATGTATATGGAAACATGAAGCATAGAAACCTGAACATTTTAAGTGAATTTTACTGGTCATATTCATGTGCATGTACAATAAAATAAAATAAAAATGGCTTCATACCTAAATTCAAACATGTTTGTGTGAATCTATAAAAGTAGCACCTGAAAAGTCCCAAATCCCTTTTCTTTTTAGTAACACATTCAAAGTCTTGTAATAAGGATGTGGTGCATGTGAACTTTTCTGGGTTGGTTCAAAAAAAAAAAAGAATTTCAGTATGTTTTTTAAAATTGAATAGCTGAATTTTGGCAGTGCCGGCAGCAACATGTAGTCATAGGCAAGCATTGCCCCGGTAAGGTAGTATTAGCCAGTCAGTGGTTATGGTGATGCACCAGCAGTACAGTTTCAAAAACACAGTGAAGTACTGTATGTGGTATGGCCTCACTAATCTACTGTGACAGTAGTGTGGAGGTACAACCATCTTCGAGCCAGAAAATGTGTGTGAACGTATGAAACGTATGAAATTATGGCAAGGGTAAACAATTTAAGGTTTTAGATTTTTGCCACCAAATTGAAGCATAATGGTGTTCTATATCTGCACGTCACAGAAAAGGGAAATTGACAAGAAATATATACTTATATATATAAATAAATATGCCGTCCTAAATGCCTATGGATGGGTTAACGCATACGCTCCCATTGCTGTTGGATGTAGCCATCTGGACAGGAACAGGGGAAGCTGTTTTCTGCCCAGGGGCGCAAATACATCTACTTGAGGAAGTCCCCAAAGCCGAATGATCTGACCTAGAGAGATCATTTGTTGTGGTCTATGAAAGACCTCGACAGATAATCTGCTTCCTGATTTTGATGGGCTGGAAGATAAACTGCTCTCAGATCCACTAAGTTTTTCTCGGCCCATATCATGATTGGTTTCACTTCCTAAGGAGAGACACACTGTGCGTACCCTCTTGTTTTTGAATATACGACACCACAAACCTGTTCTGCATTCTCAAAATTAATGGCTTCTTCGGAAGATGGCTGAAAAAAAAACTGTTAAGACATTGAAAGCTGCTCTGATCCAGAGTATGTTGGATACTAGACCCTGTGTGGGAAAACTCCCTTGCTGCTGAGGGCTCCCCGTCCTTTTGAACTGGCGTCCATTGTGACTACTATCCAGGATAACAAGTGTAGCGCCCTCTAAAATGTCACTATTCAATTTAGAGATACCTGGACTGTAACCAGTCTAGATACTGAACAATACTGAGCGGCTCCTTCGGGGGAGAGCGCTACACATGATTGGGCGATATTGTGACAGGGAATGTTTGTTCATCCACCACAAAAGATTGCTCCGCATGTTTGAAGAAAAACATGATCCACTGACGTAGTGATCTTCTTCCCCATTGTGTGTGGAAAACTCTTTTAAAGATTCTTAGACCCCAATGCACCCAAGGCACCATGGGAATGCAGGAGGCCATCAACTCTGAAAGGCTCATGCCTTGGGAGGCTGTCATTGAGGATGAGATGATTGCTTGTTTGATTTTAGATCTTTTGGCCAAGGCTTACAGAGCAGGAAGAAAGACAGACTTGTCGAGCGTATTGAATTCTGCCCCAGATAAATCATTTTCCTGTGTGGGCTCTGGTTGACTCTTCGCGAGATTAACTAGCCAGCCAAACTTGGATAGGGTGAATAAGAGTATCTTCCTGTGGAAAAGAGCAAGTCTCTGTGATTGGATAGTAGCAGAATGTTGTCTAAATAATGGTGTACACATAGACCCTGTTCTCGCAAAGGAGCCAAGATGGCGATTAGGACCTTTGTGAAGGTTCTTGGGGAGGTTGATAGACCCAAGGTTAGACTCACAAATTGATGATGGAGGTCTCAAACAGTGAGCCTCAGGAATCTCTGAAAAGAAAAAAGAATACGGACATGCAAATAAGCATTTTGCGAGTCTATGGATAACATCCAATACCCTGGTTGAATAGCTTGAATAATAGTTTTGAGCAACTCCATCTTAAATGTTTCCAGGTAAATGCAACAATTCAATTTCTTGAGGTCTATCACTGGCCTCCAGCCGCCGTTCTTCTTTCTGACTAGGAATAATAAGAAATAGAAACGCTTGGATCTTTCCAAGTAGGGTACCGGAGTGACTACTCCTTAACTCAACAGGGAAGAGACATAATGCTGAAGGACCTCTGTCTTCTGAGACGAACTTGGAAACCTTGTTGGAGTGAAGTAAGACTGTGGAGGTCTCTTTCTGAACATCCAAAAAATGACTGTGTCTGATTGTGGATATTACCCACAGATCCTTGCAATGATCCACCCAGACTGGCACAAACTGTTGTAACCTGGCCCTCACTGCATCTGCCTGGTTGTGTGCCCCATTAAAAGGGCTTTGCAGACTCTGAAGGGGTAAACGTAGACTTCTGTCTTGTTGCCTCATGAAGGATGATTGGGTGCCCCTCCATTTTCTCTTCTGAACTTTTCCCTGAAGAAAAGATCTCTTCACTCTATACTTTGATTGGTGCTGTCTTGTAGAAACATTCCTTTGACATTTTATCTTCTGATCTTGGGGAAAAAGGCCTGATTTTTCTTCTGTGACACCCACAATTGCAGCTTTCAACTTTGCTCCGAACAGGCAATTTCCATAAAAAGGAATTTTGCACCAAAACTGCTTTGAAGAGGGGTCCGCATCCCTAGGTTTGAGCCATAATGCCCGTTTTGCTGTAACTGAGTGTAGCAGGAAGCGTATCTGATCATATCTATTGCAGCTTCTCCCAATGACGACTGCCGCGGGTTTGGGCCCGTCAAGAGCCTTGATGATATGCTCTTTCGGAAGATGTTGCCTGATTGCTGGCTTCAGGCTGTTGTTTGTCCAACAGGACATTACTATAAATATGAAACTGAGAGTGACAGCAGGCTTACAAGCTGCCCCTGCTGCCTGATAGATCTTACGTAAATCATAGTCAATTCTCCTATCTAGGACATCCTTAAAAGTAACTGAATATTCAGCCAGAGGGGGTATAGTTTTGTTGTTTTTTTTTGTTTGTTTTTTAAGCGTCCGGGGCTTCTTACTATATAATTGCTTGTTTGGCTGCCTGGATAAATGGCTGAACCAGAGCGAAATTGAAAACTGGAACACTTTTGTTCCTCACCAGAGGAGGAATCTGAGTCCTACACTCCATCAGACTGTTTATCCAAAGGTGGACTGGACACTTCTGTGCCAGGCAAATCTGGAACTGGCTGACCAGGCTGAAGAGAGGCCTGAGAGGTATGGGCTAAAGCCTGTGACTGGGAAGGTCTTGAGTGACTGGCCTTGAACTCACCCAAGGATTCCTTCACAAACTCCCTTGATAAAAGAAACAATTTGAGTGCTTTCCATCTCTTGGTCTTTGGAAATATCTCCCAGACAGTTCACATAAATCAGCTTGTCAGGCAAAGGAAGACCACTACAGGCCCAACACGTGTTTTTACTGGGTTTATGTGGACGTTCAGGAAAGGAAGACAGGTGGCAACATTTTTCCGTCCTTTTTCTGGGTGGAGAGCGGATTCTTTCTCTATGATGGTGAGAACCAGAGAAATCGCTACCATGACTTGGATGCTCTGGTTTGTGAGAAGACTTGCTTGGTTTGGCAGAGGGAGTGAGTGGGGTTGAAAAGTAGTAGATGAAGAAAGATGTCAGCCCAGTGCACTCTTTTACACACTTACCCAGATAGGTGGGTGGTGGATCTTGTACTTGTGGTGAGCGACTCATGAATAACTGGAATTGCTGAGGAGACGATCCATAGGAAGAAATAAAAAGGCAGAACTTAAAGGAAAAGTTCTAGAATTTCCAAAGATTTGCGGAAAAACATTAACTGTAGAATAGAAAAAATAAATTGGGACCAGCGTTCCTAGCAGAATAGGTTTTTTTGCCCAAACCCAAGATGGAGGTCGGGAACAGAAAGTTATTGCGCATGCGCACAAACGAACACAGTAGGTTTTATCATGAAACTAAAAATTGCAGTACATCTTTTATTAGATGAAATTCAGAAACATTTCTGGACAGTATGTTCTCCCCTTTTGCTATGATGCAATGTCTGAGGGAGAAATCAAGCTGATTTAATCTGGAAATAATAATAAAAAATTTTTTTTTATGGAAAACAGAAACATTGTACAAATGTGATACATAGTATGTTTTCCTTTTTAATAAGATGTAATTTCAGAGGGAAAGGTCATGCAGATTTCATCTAGAAAGATAATAGTATATTTTTTCTGAAACTGAAGAAAGAAAATTTGGATAGATTTTCTGCACAGCATGTACTCCTCTTTACTAGGATGTGGTTTCATCCTAGCTCAATCAGCTTTAACAGGGTGCAGAGGTGACAAAGGGGATCTATCTCCTTAAATAGAATCTGTAATTTGCACTATGAAATCATATAAGTGGATTATCAGCCCCCTTGTGATAACAATAAAGTTTAGTTAAAAAAAGTTTCATAAGCTAAAGTTAATGAAAACAAAATTTAAAAAAATGAAAAAGCCCCACATCCCAATATAAATTCATACCCCCATATTAATGCAAACGCACATGTCAGGTGCACTGCATACAAAGATGACAATTGCGCCACACATATAAGGTATATCTGCATATCAGATTGAGAGCAACCATTTTAGGGCCATCAATTACCCTCAAACTAAATTGATAAGTTGTAAAGGCTTATAAATTGTCACTTTTGGCCAATTTTGGGTACCATCATTTTTCACCGCTTCACGGTTGCAAGCAATTTTGAGGTTTGTCATATTTACTTGAGTAACTATTTACTCAATGCAACTTCATTTGTTTTAATGTTTTACCAAACAATGGGTCTTCTGTTTTGTTTGTGTGCACTAAAATTAATTTAATGCATTTTTTACTGACAATGTACATTTGATATATTGGCTTAAAAATTGCAACTGCCACCATTTTATTCTACAATGTCTCTGCTTTCAGAAAATATTATATATAATATATATACTTATATATCACTTATATATAAGTAATCTGCAGGTTTAAAATGTGCATAATAACCTGTACAAAAAGGCAAAACTTGGCTATGGCAGTGAAAAGATTAAATATGTTTAAAATAGTATGATATCTAGTATGATATCTAAAAACTAAGGAAGGAAAAAAAGTGAAAGTGTATGTCGTTATGGCAAATTGTCAGTTGTTGGCTTTCATTTCATAATATGCTATAAGAAAAATTACTGCTGCTATCAAACTATGCAACACCATGACTTTTCTTTACTTGAAATGTTATAGGAAGATATACAATAATAAGCCCATCTAAAAAAAATTAAATAATGATTGTTTGATGATGACATACAAGAGATTAACACATGATGATATGATATGATATGATATGATATACATGCCATGTTTACTTTATGACAGTTGTTCTATAGCATCTTGTCATATGAGTAATTTTCAATCTGTAGATGAACTTATTGTATGAATACACCTGTCTGCAGCTGAAATTGAAGACAAAAATCAGAACCACAAAACATTACAGTATATTTAAACTGATGTATCAAGGAAGAAGGAATGTTACTACTTAGGGTGTGTTTTATGATTCATAGGTTGATCTATATACCTTTGTGTACAGTAAATGTCATCTTCCAACCGGTTCCACAGTGCTGACTTTTTTGACAGTATAGACCACTCCCTTCCTATAGTGTCCTCTGGGTGGATGATATGCACCAGGGGGAAATTACTTGAAATTTATTTTTATATGAACTAAAAAAAGATGGTAAAGATTTTGTTTCAAGGCATTTAAACTCATATTAGGGATACCACTTTTTCATGACCAAGTACAAGTACTTTCCCTCATGTACTTGCCAATACCAATTACCGATACTTTTTCTTAAAGGGACAGGTGATATTTTAAAAAAACAATACAGACTAATGATTTTAGGCCAATTTCTTTAATATTATGACTGGTGGTATTCTGCATTGCGCTGTATAATGTACAATTGCTGGGATGGGTTGTAGTCCTCTATAGCTGGTGGTATTCTGTGTGCATGCGGCGCTGTATAATGTATTATTGCTGGGATTTGTAGTCCTCTATAGCTGGTGGTATTCTGCATTGCGCTGTATAATGTACAATTGCTGGGATGGGTTGTAGTCCTCTATAGCTGGTGGTATTCTGCATTGCGCTGTATAATGTACAATTGCTGGGATGGGTTGTAGTCCTCTATAGCTGGTGGTATTCTGCATTGCGCTGTATAATGTATTATTGCTGGGATTTGTATTCCTCTATAGCTGATGGTACATTGCTCTGTATAATATAAAGCACAATGTACCATCAGCTATAGAAGAATAAAAAATCCCACTATCCCAGCATTACATTATAGAGCACCATGTGTGGGAACATGCAGGGTTACCTGAGCAGTCTTCCAGCAACTTGCTTCTGAGATCGGGCCTGTTTGTCGGCGGCTGTAATCCCCCCATGCCTGCTCCTCCTTACTTCTCTCCACGTCCCTGTGTCGATCATGGATGTGGGAGGGCTGGCGGTTGGTGGGTCTGGCAGTGGCGAGCGTGAGGCAGGGAGGAGGTGTGGGGTGTGGCATGTGGATGTGAGTGGGCGGCTCTGGCAGCAGCGAGCGTAAGGCAGGGAAGAAGTGCGGCACGCAGAGCGTGCATTTGACAACTTTATCAATCATCGATTATAAACGACTTAGTCGATTAGTTGTTGCAGCCCTAATAACTTGTAGTTGCACTATGGATCATGATTTAACCTATTCATATTAGTAGGGAATAATTGTAAACCTATTGCCTGCAGTGTATTGGGAGTGTGTACTGTATATGTACTATATATAGAGTACACTGCAGCAATAGATTTACAATTATCCTCTGCTAACATGAATAGGTTAAATGATCCATAGTGCAACTACATGTTATGTACTATGGATCATTTACTATTCATGTTAGCACGGAATAATTATAAAACTATTGATGCAGTGTGAGTGTCACTTACTGGTGGCTGTCCGATTGAGGTGCCTCACGACGTGAGGTCTTAGTCTTGCGGTAGGCTGGAGATCAGCGGCGCGTCACTGCTGCTCCGGTGGGAGATGCTCCAGGTGGGGTCCTAATGTAGTTGGCCGGCGACTGCCTAGAGGACCCTACATGTACGGCACGGAAGGAAAAGGAAAAAAAAACATTTATGCATTTATATAGGGCTTACTCTTTTATGCATTTATATAAGGCTTACTGTTTTATGCATTTATATAAGGCTTACTATTTTATGCATTTATATAAGGCTTACTATTTTATGCATTTATATAGGGCTTACTCTTTTATGCATTTATATAGGGCTTACTCTTTTATGCATTTATATAGGGCTTACTATTTTATGCATTTATATAGGGCTTACTATTTTATGCATTTATATAGGGCTTACTATTTTATGCATTTATATAGGCCTTACTCTTTTATGCATTTATATAGGGCTTACTATTTTGTGCATTTATATAAGGCTTACTATTTTATGCATTTATATAGGCCTTACTCTTTTATGCATTTATATAGGGCTTACTATTTTGTGCAGTGCTTCAAAGAGAACTGCTCCCTAGGTTTTGTATGTTTTTTTTTTTTCTGTATTATCGTCAGAAAAATAAAATTTATATTTTTGTAGTCAATTAAATATGACATTTTGCATATACATACTTGTTATCCTCTATACTTATCTGTTTTGCTGAAAAAAAGCCTGTTGTTTGCAGATTTCAAAAGCTCAAGCTGCAATGTTCACACAAACATGTATGAGTCTAAGCAGTTACTCATCCCCTTTCCACTCTGCTAGAGTTGGCCATACACCTATATGTTATCTGCAGATTTTTTTATGGTCAGATGGAAATAGTGCAACAGATTCCTCCATCTACGCTAAACTGTGTGGATGGAGGAATCACCCACTGGGCCAAGCTTTTTAGAAAGATTTGCAGGACTAGAAATATTCAAGTACACCTGTTGCACTACTTTAAATTACACCTATAACACTGCCTTAAATACACCTGTCAAAAAAATAGTGCACATAACTAAAATTGAGTCCTGAAAGATTCGCAATATTTTTTAATAATATAAAAATACCTGCCACCAGATGTATGATTCTAAATTGATTGCAATGATCCATTTTAGAAAGATTTGCATCCATTTTTTAAAGCCTTTGAGGTACACCAGTCATACTGCTAAACTGAATGTAAAATTGAAAAGCATGCCCTTGTTTATATTTCTGCACATACCTCTTTACAGCATTTTATGTACCAATTATCCCTAAACTGATATGGAAATTTCAACTTTTTCTCACTCTTGCCTTTTGCGACTGTAATCCTTGTGTCTGTCTTTCCAGAGCGGGACCAACAGCTTCCAAGGAAAATGTCAAAATTGGCATATCAGTGGGGATTGGGGCTCCTGGGGTGCCATAGACACTTCAAAGGGGCACGTATAAGCATCTGCTTTTCAGTTATGCAGCCATTTAAGCAGCTTGACAGCTGTACTAGTAAATAGAGTTCACCTGCATATCCTGGAGCATTAATCTTAATATCTTATGTATTTTTAAACCGATGTTACATAACTTAAATCCTCAAAGTCTATTTTTATTTCAGCCCTTCCTAATTCTTTTATTCATATTTTCCAAATATTTTCCCAAATAGCCATAAATTTAAAAAAAAAGGGCAATCATAATGTTTCCCTACTGTTCTATTTTTCCAACAGGTGTCATAAACATAACAAGACAACAACAGTATCATTTAATAAGAATGCATTCAGAGGGTGCCAGATTGTAGCCGTATTTTAAGCACACTATCAGAAATTTCTCACAGTACGTGGTGTACAATCTTGTGGGTGGTCGAAAATGATTTGGAAAATAATGCTTCAACAGCAATTTGCAGCTCGAAGAGTCAGATATCCAGATGTGTCAATAATCACTGAAAATTACAAACAGATGGAAAGTCTTGTTGTTGATGAAATGAAACCGATTTCCTCTGCTGTCTTGTTCTGTAGTACAGACAAGTCATGCTTTATGTCTTTCCCTGTGAGTATTAAGGTCTTCACTTAAGTTCAGCCAAGTAGAAGTACATTTTTCTACATTGGCCCATCCTTCATTTATTTCATTTGCTCCTGTTTTACTGCTAAATACAGATGTCAGGTATGTAATGAGATCAACACAAACATGTTTGGTGAGGGCTCTAGTACAACGATTTCCAAATGCACATTAAATATGCAAAGCTTATATACTTAATTAGTTCAACAATAGGCTCATTCTTCTGTAGTAAGTCTACAAGGAACAAGTAGTAGGAGTAAAAATGTCCTCCCAGGCAAACTTTGTCCTGGCAAGAATATGCTAGAGAGTTACATATTGTCCTAATTATCATTTTCTCTCCATGCTCTAATTTAGGCAAACTCTGTAGGTGGATTATTTATTTACGCTAGAAATTCATACTTTTTTTTCTGAGTTGATTTAGGAGCAGTACAGATTTGATATTGGGGGAGGGGGGTGCAGCAGAGTGAAAACCTATGTTTTTACAAACTCTCATAAAGTTAATTCCTGAATTTAGCATTTCACTTTTTATTGTGCTTATTAAGCTAATATACAGTACATGGCAAATTACAAAAAACACTGAATATAAATCTAGTATATATTTCATATATTCTTTACATTCCATTGCACCCAAAACAGTTATTTCCAGTAGATGCCAGCAAGTTAAATGACTCACCATCTGCTTTTATATATTGGAAACTCTAGGGGGTTGATTTACTAACCTTATAAACACGCCACGAACAAGTATACTCCTCTGTAGTGTGTTCTCTCCCAGCATGATCTATTGGGGGAATCTAGACACCTTTGTAGTGTGTACACACCCAGCAGGTGTGTTGTGCAAAGCCAAGCATGAATTGCAAGGTGATGTTGTGTAAATTAGCTCTACATTGTGTTGCTTGCGTTGATGAATGCAGGAATGTAAATGCATCAGCTAATAATTTTTGTCTAAACTGTGAAGCAGCATTATATATGCATCATGTGCATGATTTTTCCATATATGGTATTAGTGGAAATATGCTTTTAGAGACTTTTTGGTTGATAAATAAGTTTTGCTGTGTAAAAATCACACGCACCTAGTGCGTGCGTGTGTTTAGGTTAGTAAATCACCCCCTAGGTCTGAGATCTCCTCATCTCCGTTCTCTCACTAAAAATAATCAATAAAGTAAAGATCTTTACCCAATCACTAAAATCTCATATAAGCTGTAACATGATAACGCCTAACTGCAGTTAGATTTACAAAATACAAATGACTGCAGCTCTATATTCTTAAATGTTTTTTTTAGTGCAAGCAGTGTAACTACCTGAATCTGACTTGATGTCAGTCTCCTGCAGTCCCTTTAGAGCAGAGCTCACACTGCGGATGGGAGAAGCAGCAAAAGGAGCCAATCAGTAATGCTGCAGTGCTCATGTGCTAATGACGGGAGATAGGTTTGTCAGTCTGCTGCTTTTTTCACTTTCCAGTGACAGGCTGGGCATGGGCAGGAGGTCCGTAAATGTTACTGACCTGCAGCAGGCACAAATCAAGCAGATTGGACTGTGCTGGTTGGTAGCGATAGGTATATCTCAGGACTGGATGGACATAAATGCAAACTCTTTGGTAGTCAAAGCAGTTCCCAAATACGAGGGAGAATTTAAAAGTAAAGGCAAAATACATTTAATGGCTTTAATAGAAGTAACTGTGAGCACTTGAACATATCATTTTTCCTCATAGTCCCCATGCAAGATGATGCACTTGTTTTATCGTTCAACTAGCTTCTGTATTCCTGCAGAGAAGAAGCTTTATGGCTGCTGCTAGGGGTGCATCGCTTCCTTTACTTCATCATCTGATGTGATCGCCTCCTTCAGCGGACCAAACGTGATAATTGCTTGGCGCTAGTGACATTTTCTCCACAATACTCCGATCTTCATACAGTCTCAAGAACAGGGTTGCAACCCCCAAACGCTGTTGCTTGTGCAGAGCAGTAAGCTGTTTGGGAACCCATCGTGAGCAGACTTTCCTGATTCATGGTGCTATGACCATACTGAGTAAACATCCAATGGCGAATTTCCAGTGGTTTCACTGTCCAAAGGAAACGCACTTGTTCTTCAATGGTGCAATCTCGCGTCCATGTTTCTGTCCACGTAACTACCACTCGGCTAAAGTCCAAGCACTGTACTGTGCATGGCCTAACTATTCAACAGGCTATGTACAGTAAAAATGCTGCATTAAGCAAGCTACTCTCTCTGTTCCAGTTACCGTGTAATTTATCAATTTACTTTACTTTTTCATTCTCTCAAATACATATATATATTCAGCTGTTTGCCTAGAGTTCAAATTTAATGTAATTTCCAAAGTTGCTTTTTACTGTTTTTAAATCTGCAATTTCCAAATATAATACCTGGTGATCCTTTAACCTCTTGCCGTCCGCCCGTAGTAAAAAAACGGACGGACGGCACTGCAGCATCTGCGGGTTGCCGTCTCCAGACGGCAATTTTTTTCTGCTCGCGCGCGCCCCCTAGCGGGCACGCACGGGCAGAAAAGACCCATTTAGTTCAGGCATTTTTTGTTATAGGGTAACAACTGTCTCCCAAATGTATTCATGTATTGTCACCCTGTCACATGCCTCCCTGGTAGGATATAGTCTGAGATATGATACTATGGCTTAAAAATGGCTTTATACTGGTAGAGAAGTGTTCCTTTGCAGCCATGTTTTATTTTTATGTTTTTGTCTTGCAGAGTAATGATCTTTATGACATTGCCTGCCAGTCATTCTGTTGAGGGGGCACCAGAGTCTTGTGTCAGGGGTAAATACAGAGATTACTGTGTGTTTTTTTCAGATGTCCAACTCTCGATGAGCTTTTCATCAGTGGGTTGATATTCGGAAAGGGTCCTTATTCCCTCCTTCCTCCTGGGGTGAGAGCGTGTCTTTTGCAACTCTCCCCTTCTGGGAGAGGGAGGCCCTTCAGTCTCTCCTATGCTAGGGAATGGGTGTGTGTTAGAGAAGGCTGAGTGCCTGCTTTTGAGGCCTCTGGGCTGGAGCACAAGCCTAGAGAGTGTCGCCCCTATCTTTAAGGCAGGCCATGTGGGCCTAAAAAGATACTTACTGCTTGAGTCACCACTTCGGACAAGATATTCCTGGGAGGGAGTTCTCCTAACAAGCGTCTAGGTGGAGGCACTAAAGATTTTAGAACCGCACGACACTAGATGGTGAAGCTCCTACATAGCAGAGGCTCAAGATACCCTGTTACCCAGGTGCTGCTACAGTGTCAGTTGTGATGGCTGCGAGGGAGGGGACCATCTCACATGACCCCTTGTGAACAAGCACTACATTTGGAGGCATTGCTGACATGGAACTCATTTTCTTAGATTTGTAAACAGCACTGCTTATTTTTACTTTAACAGCCTACGTATGGAGATTGCTCAGATTTTTACAATTGAGGCCAATGAGAGTCTGCTAAGTGTAAAGTGTTTGGGTCTGTTATAGTAATTATACAAGGATTGATCCTGGAGAAATAAGATCGATTAGGCCGTGTGGTTGCATTGGAGACTGCTGCTACCCAGAAAATGACTTGTTTGAAAGGAAAGTTTGTCACCAAGCAGTCAGAGAAGAAGGGAGGAGCTGCCACATCCTGCCTACACAGCATTCCTGTGCTGTTTTCTTTTTTTAGATATAAATGAGGAAACAAATCAGCTAACTGGAAATAATATTGTGCATGGGTGTTATATGATTTATGCATCCTCTTATCTCATTGGAAAGGTCTATGTAATTAAAAACTACTTTGTCTGCAGTCTCTAATGATGTGAGTCTCCCACAAAGCATATGGCAATCAGAGATCATATCATCTTTGCCTAAGCTGCAATTTACATGTTAGAACTCAGAGCTGGATTTTTCATCCAGAAGGAACATTTTACTAAAATGTATTATTATTTGGTATTTCCTTAGAACCTAACACTTTTGCACTGACAGAGAGAATAAAGTAAGTAATAAAAAGCAAGTAATCTCAGAAGTACAAAGAGTATTATAATAGTTCAAGACTGAAGATTCAGATCACTACAAATGTCCATTGTTGACTGGATATCTTTAATGATTGGTCTACTTTAAGGAGAAAACACAAGGGTGTGAGAAATCCGAAAATTAGTCTCACGTAGAGCACATTGAGCTGATGTTTGTTTTGACAGACACTGCAATGTATGATGACACTAGACTCCGGACAAAAAGCAGAAACACTGCAAGAGATTGATGTTGTCATAATAATAATGTGAAAGATAAATATTTCTGTCCCACCCAGAGGTTTTGGAAAAAAAGACTATGAATTCCAAGAAAATACAATAGCAACTGTAGGCTTAGATAATCGGTGGCTGATCACTCGTAGGATGATTATTGCAAGGGATGCAAACAGCCTTATTCTGCTCATAATCTTTCCATATACAGATACCTAACCACTGGGGCCCCCCCTGCACCAGATGTATCTACCATGACCAGCAGCTGGGGTTCTGTACTTAACCTGCTCTGCCACATATCAGCTCTGCCAGCCAGTTTCTGTCGGAAATGGAACAGATTGTTGTTTATAGAAGGGTTGTGAGGAGGGCCTACTTGAGGTCAGAATCATATGTTTTTATTCAAAAGAACTTATAACGAACTTTAATGGTACCACTTCACAAATCCACTTGATCAACTTGTTTATTATAAAATCATGATAATAAAAACAATGACTATTTATGTCACAATATAAATTACATCAATTTAGTTCATGTCTCTGGTTCATGAGAGCTTGTCACACTAGTCAGGACATGACATATTTACAAATCATTTGATTTCACCTAACACATCTCCATGTTTTTCGTTCATGATGCATATATATATATATAACAATTTCAAGACACCAAGAAGCAGAGGACAACATTTCAACGCATTTCGCTGAACTGTATATCGCAAAGAGCTCAATAATATATAATCTTTCTTTAAACTGTTATGGTTAAAATATAAAGAATCGTCTCACTCTAGGATGCCACTCTAAATTTCTTCTTTTGTGGTGTAAATAGGGGCCCCCCACAAAGAAGCTGTTTCATCTTTGTGTTACATGACATGATATCTACGCTGTCAATCTGGTTAAATGAACGAGCACGTAAAATCCCTTCTGCATCCAGATGATCCGACTAGTCACTGTGTCCCTCACCACCGCAGCAGACCAACCTATTCCTTGGACTAGCTGACCATGTCCTCCCCTGAAGAGTGAGCAGCCTTCCTCTGTGGGAAAATAGAAAAATAGCTGGTGCTTCGACGTATGGGGCAGCATGTGACCTCCTCCCATAATGCAGTGCTCAGTTCTAGTGGCCAATCACTAGACCCAGAGCACTGTCACATGATGGAGTGGGTGACATCACTGCTGGGTGGATGAACACTGAGAAAAAAAAAGTAAATTTTAGTGAAGAAGGGTTAGAACTACTGACAATGTTGTTATTGCTGTCCCTGCTCTAGGAAAAAATCCGCCGAATGGGTCACAGACAGGTATTAAAACCTGATAGATATATGAATTATCCCCCACTCTATTAAAATAAAAATGGTGAGTTGGAGTTAATCTTAAAAAAAAACCTGTACTGAAAGATATTTGGAGGCTTCCATTTTTAACCTACCTTTGAAAGTCGTGGGGGGTTATTCACTAACGAGCCGAAGAATTAAGCCGAACCTTCACAATACGTAAACAAATTTTTTTTTAAAACCCAGTGTGGGTCCCCCTTTCAAACCAACCCAGACCCTTTAGGTCTGGTATGAATGTTAGGAGAGACCCCCAGTTTTAAAAAAAAATGCGTAAGGTTTCCCCAATATGGAATATGCAGTTCAGTGAGCTTGGTGCCAAATTATTCACTTTAAGGTCACTTGAAAGGACAAGGGGCACTCTTTGCGTCTGGAGGAAAAGAGGTTTAACCTTTGCATACGGAAAGGATTCTTCAAAGTTAGAGCTGTGAAAATGTGGAATAGACTCCCCCAGGAGCTAGTTCTAGCTAGCTCAGTAATTGTTTAAAAAAAATCTGGATGTATTCTTAAAATGTACAGAATATTACTGGATATTGAGTTCTTATAGGTATATTAAGCATCAGAGATTGTTGATCCAGGGAATATTCGATTGCCTTATGGGATCAGGAAGGAATATTTTCCCCCTGTTGGAGAAAATTAAACCATGCTTTATAGGGTTTTTTTGCCTTCCTCTGGATCAACAGTGGGTAATTGGGGACATAGCGTTCTGTTTTCATATCTCTATAGGTAGAACTCGATGAACGTGTCTTTTTTCAACCTGACTAACTATGTAACTATGTCACAGCTGGCTCCGCTCTGTCATTCGGTCGGGACCTTTCAATAGCAATTTGACAGTTGTCCCAACTGAATGACAACAGATAGGCGGGGCCTGCCATGATGTCACCGCTAGCTTCACCTATCTGTTAACATTCGTCTGCCACCTGTCAAATTGTTCATTTTGACAGGTGCAGGAGTTCATGGCGGTCGGGTCGGCAGGCTTTTTGGAGGAATCCCAAGCATTTTTTTTCATTTTTAACTGGGGTTTCCTCCTAACATTCATGCCAGACCTAAAGTGTCTGGTATGGTTTGGAAGGGTGACCCCATGCTTTTTTTTTTTTTAAGCAAACAGAGTAATCGCACAGCAGCATTCGGCTATTCACTCACTGCTGTTCTGCCCCTATGAGAATAGTGGCGAACAGCAGTGAATGAACTGCCAAACGCTCGCCTCAGCTGATCCAGATGTTGGATCGGTTGAGGCGAACGTCTTCTTCACTTCTGTTCAGCCAAACGCGAGAAGGCTGTTCGGGTGACCGAAGTGAAATAAAAGGAGGTTGAAGGCAGCTGATGTGCGGCTGTTTTAAGCTGTACAGGGCTGAAGTGAATAGTCGAACGGGGTTCAGCTGCCTTCACTTCAGGTCAGTTATTCACAGCTTAGTGAATAACCCCCCTAGTTTCCTGACCGTCTCTTTGAGTAATTGATGAGAAAAAAGTATACAACGAACAAATTCAGAGTAAATTTAAAAATTGTGATCTGCATCTGTTGTGGGAGGTCGGTGGTTGGAATGTGACTTGGCAGGTTAACATTTTTCACTCTTTAATTCAGAAGAGTAGCAGTCCCAAAACCACAGGTGCACTAAGCACATTTTAAAGCACATTGCTCTCCTTAAAGCATGGATAATATACCTGTATATACAGTATATGTTTTAAAGCCCCAAGCAATTATAGAATAAAGAAATGGTAGCTGCATTTTGTATGTGGCATGATATTTGCACAAATGTCTATAAAATTTATATTTTTAGGAAAAAAACTCTTAAATGTATTTTAGCATACAAAAACACAATATAATACCTAATTTTGTGGCAAAATATAAAAGATGGAATCACATTGAGTAAATATATACCTAAAATATCAAGCGTTAAAATTGTGCACACCCTTGAAAAACGATGGTATTAAAAATTGTCCATAGGCCCAGGGGCGTCCCGAGGCCAGGTGTCATAGGATCTCTGATGCGTCTGTTTCTCCGGACCCAGCTGGAGCCCGGAGTAACTTTGTGCCCATAGACTTGCATTGGGCATGCGATCGGGTCTGCCTTAAAAACTGATAGACGGACCCAATTGGACCGACCATGTGAAAGGAGCCTAAGACAGTTTACATGTCAGACTTTGTGCCTGTTTTTATGTGCTTATTTGTCTATAAATACAGTATGTACAGTTCTTACTGTATGCTTATGCTGTTCACATATAATAAGTAGGAATAGGGTTCAGGTTTGCTACTACCATGGGTTTGCTGCACAGCAAGAGCCAATAATTTGAAGGAATAGTTAACCCAGACCCTTTCTATAAGAAGGTGGGCTCACAGGATCCATATTGTAGTTATTTATTTTTTCTTTTTAATTTGTGTATGCTACATGTACCCAATGGCAGTGCATGGCTTCCCATGCTTTTTGTTTGACAGTAATTTGCTATTGGCCAATTGGCCAAAATTAAAAAACAACATTTACCCCTCCTCCCCCATAGAAATCATTAGGGTTCGTGGCAATGTTTGTAACGTTCTAACTTCACCCGAGATTCAGCAAACTATTTGCAAATTGAACCCAGGCAGATGTGTTCATCCTTAATGATGAGCTGCAGACTTTTTCCATGTTTGAAAATGTCTATTGGCTCGATGTATTATTAACATTTTACTGCAAAAAAAAAGTTTTCATCTAAAGGGATAAATCACAAAAATGTTGTCTTTTTTTGCTTATGAACCTCATAATATTTCCATGGAAAATTACATGGACAAAATAAAAGAGAAGGGAAAATCCCAAAAGTTGCTACAGTAACAGGAATGGAGAGGAAACCTTTTAATGGGAACAATATTCTCTGTAACAGCCGTCTAGGAGAGGATAGCCCTTAATTTGGAGAGATCTCCTTTTTTGGGAAGTGAAGAAAATTTTTTTATAACTTTGACGGCGGTTTAACTCCTTTGCTGCCAGAACTTTTTTAATTAGATTTTTTGCACCCATGCTTAATTGCAATTCTTTTGCGTGAACAGAAATATTAAATATTTTCTGAAATCGAAGGGTCAACAGAATAAAATAATGGTAGTTTAAATGTTTTACACATGATATTGGATTAACGGTTTATCAAACTTCAGTACATTTTCAGTAGAAAATAAATGCAAACTAATATTAGTGCACACAAACACATTTTATTATGTGTTAGCGGCAAATACTTTTTACGGTACCACATCCAAATTCATACATTCAGGAAAACGCAGTAAAAACTTGTCAGACTTTTTAGGTACATCAGAATCCACTTATACCAATACCCGAGGAGGCGGTCTGTACCGTGAAACACGTAGAGTCATCTTCTCTAACAAAGAAGCCTTGTCAAGCCCACTGTAATAATGGAGGACATCCATATTATAACTGAAGGACTCTAGTGGTATATTGCACCTATTTAGCAATGATAGTAATGATAACTGTGTGACAAGGTCAATATATGAGAATTGGGGCTACAATGTGCTATGTTTTTAATATATGTATGGTATGTTGGTAATACACTGGACATTTTAATGGGATTAAATAAAATATTTGGGTAATTGTATTGGTATATGTGGATTCTGAGGTACTGACAATTTTTTACTGTGTTTTCCTGAATGCACATAAACACAATAAAATCTCGCAATGAAATCTTCTATAAAAAATGAAACTCTGTGAATTAAATAGATACTAAATATGTCAGGACTTAAAATTGCATTTAGCTGTGAAACAGCAATAAGCTACACAATTTTGACTTTAGGTATACTTTCATCTCTAGATTTTCTTGTGAGTAGTAGCTATCAATATACTTTTTATCATTTCCAATATGCCATACTTTGATGCTTCTACTTTAATTGAAATGCTAATTCCTAAATACATACAAATAAAAAATTATATAAACATATGTGTAAATGAAACCTGGGCTCAGAGAAAGTGGACTGCATGATGCTGGCCATCAGACTGAGGACATCTACTGACAGAAGAAAAGAACTGCAAAGAAAATCTCTGGATAACAGCAAAATTTACAGAAAAGGCTTATTTTATTTTATCTTTTAATGAGCTATTTATTTGTATCTTGTTATTTTGTTCCTCTTTAATGGTAGTTATAGGTGTTTGATTAAACTCAGCATTACCTTGGTAGCAAAACCAAAATCTGAAATCCTATAATGAAAAAAATGCAATTGAGATATGGTTTGAATTTCCTGAAAATTCAGCCTAGCTTTGCACTGTCCCTATCGCCCTGTGTGGGTGGACAGATTTAAATTAAATCCATTTTGTTCTCTGGATATTCTTTATTACCCCTGTGTAAACACACATAATGACAATCTGAAGGCTAAGACCTTCATTAGACAAACAATGCATATGGTTTAGAAATGTTAAATGGATAGCAAATTAAAATATATCTGTTATTATGAAACAGCTGGACACATAGAAAATAAAAATGTTTTTCTTCTTTTTTTAAAGTGATAGCATGAGATGACATAAGAACAAGTTAGCTACCTAATTCATAGAAAAGTTCTAAATGCTGCAAATTATCTTTTCACTCTGTGTTGTACATCATGGTTGATTGCATCTTGGCTTGACTGCAACTTTTCTCCACCTACACAAGATCCTATGCCAAGCCTCCAAGGTTTAGCAATACTCTTTGTAAAAATGACTTCTATCCGATCATCTATAAAATAATATGGTTTTCTTTTCTGTTTTGCCAAGCTTTTATAAAGCCAAGATGTGAATCCAAGGTGCTCACTGTTTAAATACAGGAAAGGAAAAAGTAGAAAAACTAAATACACTTAGGCTTGTTTTCAGATGGGAATTAAAAGAAATGAGGCATCAACATAAACCCATAATGCAGAAAAATAGTACTGCTGCCAATCAGTTTACCATAAGTAAACTTTACGGTTATATTCCTTAATAAAACTGTATCACAAGATCTTCTGCAATAACTATGTAGGATGAAAGGCTAGGCTGGGGTTTGTGCTTGTCGTTGTGGAATGCTAACATAAAATTGCAACTTTTAATAAATGTCACCCACATGTAACCTATTAGTGAAAAAATCTTGTTTGCCAACTGTTGTCAGCTTAAGAGAATTAGTAGAAAAAGAATTGGTAAGAGCGGGCAAGGGCTGGTAACAGCTGAGTACTGAAAGCATTAGTACTTAAACTAAGGTCGACAGCTTGCTAAATTATGAAAACTTGGCAAAATATTGTATTTTATTGCATGGGAAACATTTATTATAGGCTTTTAACCACAGGTTTCCCAACTAGATCATGGATTTAACAAACTCAAAAAGGATAGGATGAGATGAGATAGCATACATTTTCTAATGCAACAGTGCTTTGGGATGTTTAAAAACAATTCCAGACAACAAGTAAACTAATAAATTCATTCCAGCATACACTGAGCCTGCAAACTGAATTATATGTTACTCAGAATCCGAACAGCACCTCACAGGGTGAATGAGAGGGTATTTGCTAAGCAGGGGCCTCCCTACTTTTAGCCATTTGAGGCTGTGGGGGTTGGGGGGTGTTAGGGTGTTAGTTGTGTACATTATGTTGATGGGGTGTGTTGGTGGCGCATGTTACTGGGGGTGCTTGATGTGTTGGCAGAGCATGTTACTAGGGGTGCATGGTACCTCTGTTGGGCATCTCAGCCAGCTCACTGACATCACTGGTTGCCAGGAGCTTGGCAGGATGCCAGCCAGAGCATCCCACTAAGCTTCTGTGACGTCAGTGAGCTGGGCAGAATGCCAGCCAGAGTGTCACAGGTTGCTAAGAGCTCTTAGCAATCTGGGACACTCTGGCCAGAAAAGGGGAGGCAGACACACCTGCTTCCCCCCTATGTGACCCAATGAGATGCCGCCTGTTCCTACATCATGTAATGTGTAACTGTGGTTTCTGTGCTATCCTGTGTCATCAAACTCTGTACTTCAGTTTTTCATCCAGATATTGCTGTAGTACACTCCACCCCCCTCCTGTTTGTCAGTAGTCTAGTAAAATGGGTAATGGAATACCCTTCTGTCACACACACATTTCTCTCATGTACAGAAAGCCTGATGTAAAAAACGAATATGATTCTTTAACCTGCCAACCAGATTCAAATCTGCCTTAAAGTGACATCAAATTCAATAAATTTTTTCCCTCCCTCAATGTTAATTAAAGCACTTACCTCAAATGATGTTTGTTAATCCGATCATATTCTTCTTTCCTGTCTTTTTCATCTGTCCCTCCAGTGCTGCTGCAGGTCTCGGATCCAGCGCTGATTCTTGCTGACACTTCCTGTCCCACGGTGTCTGGTGTCATTTTCAAATCTTACCTGGGCAAATTGAAGAGAGATGCTGATTGGTTGCCATGGGCAACTGCTTCAGATTTTGTTTGCACCAGTGTTGATAAATTCCCCCCCACTGTAGTTATTTATTCCTGGTCTTGTTCATTTGCTTTAGGAGATCAGGTCTGTAGCTGTAAGAAAAGCCTGCATGTTGCATAAAGCCCAGCACATGCCCAAATTGTTGTCCATGGTCCTGTACTTAAAACAGTAAGCAAGCGCGCATTAGCATGCAGATGCACACAAACTTGCACGCTCAGGAATGAGCACAGAAAGATGCATGCACAGACTAGCGTGTAGGCGCGCACAGGAATTAGTGTAGGATGTGCAATAATGGGCAGGCCTATATAAACGGGCATGTAATGTGCACAAATTGCTGAATGGTCTTCAGCTAGTTCCCTGCTTTCCTGTGACCTGGCCTGCCTTTTTGTTTCCTGTGTACAACCCGGCTTGCCTACTGACCTTTTCTTTTGATGTCAGCCTATCTATGATGAGCTCGCCCTGTTTACTGCCTTCTGCCTTGTATTGCTATCAACTGTTGCTACTCACCTCGGCTTGTGACTCTGACCCTGCTTCTGGTTTTCGATTTGGTACCTTACTGCCCGGCTGGTTTGACCTCAGCTCGTGACCTCAACTCCACTTCTGATTCCTATTTTGGCCTTTCTGCTGCTCGGTTGTCACCTGTCTCCAGTCATTGAATCTGACACCTGAACTCCGTGCAGAATCCACCACTACACTGGCACGGGTGCCACTTTGCATTCCTAGGGGTTGTTGGATGAGAGGTGCAAGAGAAGCCCCCTAATCAGCTCGGTCTCAGCCAAGGTATGTGACAATAGCATTCATGAAATCCTTTGTTATATATTAATGCGTATTATTAGCCAAAACTTTTTCTTGTGTTGGATAGATTGAGTTAGGGTTAGAGCTTCTGTCAAGTTTCATCGAGCTGTCTCTGTCCCCACTTTTAGCCTTTCTCTTTGTTCTAGTTACCAATGTCATTAGGACAAGCTGCCCAGGCCAGTCCATCCTGTTCCCTGTCACCCACATATAACTTACTACTCCACACAATCTGCACGCAGGGTGCCAGGCAGCCTGATCCCCTGGTGTGACTGCATGTGGATTTGCCACATGCAGGCTACAGACTTCCCACTCTGGACACCACAGCAGCAGGCATGGCTCAGTCCTATTCCTGTGCTCTGCAATGCCCACCAGAGGCAAAGTCCAGGCTGGAAGGGGGCGAGTTTGTTCACCAGGACATCTTGACACCAAGTGCTGGGCTGCCTGGTCATGGGATTGTGCTCTAGTTCAGGTTTAAATCGCTGATAAGGGGGCAGGGAAAATATATGCTCCTCCTGCAATGTTGCTGTCTGTGAGGATCAGAAGCTGGAACCACCTCACACAGGACCTCTACCTCTCCCAGGACCCAACAATCTTACCTCTGGAAGTGCTCTTAAGGACCTCCCTCTGCTGACCATCTCCCCTTCTAACCATCCTGCGTTAACCTCCCCCTGCCAGGGCTGTGGCAGACCCCCTCAGAGTCAGTTATCCCTTTTTTATGTACCCTATTGCTGATTGTTCCTTGCTGTGCCCTGTGGATTGCTGCCCGGTGAACCTGGACTCACTCCTTTGCCAGGAAGACCACAAAGGAAGTGAGGTATATTTCCCAAAGGGTACCAAGAAGGCAATCACAAAATAATAGATGCTCTATCTTTTCCTCACCCTATATATAACCAAAAAATTTTTTGGCAATTCCACTGCAAATAATTATTTTAATGATGTCAGTAGCTCCTAATTTTAACCCAGTATCCTATGGTTTGTAAAGAAAAGATCTTCACATCTCTGCCATAAGTGTAAACTTTCCTACATGCAGCATCTCTTAGATCTTTACAATGTTGCCATAATGTTGACACATATTAATAAGTATTGATTCTAACTCTACAACTTATTTTTACCCAATGTAACCTTTTCAAAGGACTTACAAAAACAAGTCTTACTATGTAACTAAGTTTGCCAGAAAAAGCCAAAGCACAGCAGATATCAAGCGTTTTAATAGGAAAAGCGTATTGTTGAAGATGATTGGTGTTATAAGCAAATATACTGTCAGCTGAATGTTCCGTGAACTTAATGCACATAGAATTCAATATACTGTGTAAACTGTTTACTCTAATCATACATCAAAACCTCTGAAAAGAGTGACAGTTTGCCTAAAGAGCAAATCTGGATAAGCACATGCATGGCTTCATTGTAAAACATTCCCACAGTATAAATCACTTCATATAAACTGCCACAATCTCAGCTGTGAGTACTTGTTCTAAAGGTTGATCAAGTCATGGCATGCCGTTGCTTTGTTCCAGGAGCCGATATCCTGAGAAAACATACATGCAATATTGTTATACCTCAAAAGGCATCATTTTGGTTTCTACTAAGTCAACAGTTGGAACTATAACAATATAAATTGCTTTTGAATTAGGTTTATCCATTGGATTAATGAGAAAGGCTTTTCACAAACTTTTATTAGAAGCACGCTTCATGGACGGAGGATTTTAATCAGTGAGAGTCAATTTACATCCATTACAGATTTATGTTACTGTGGGAGCTAAAATATAGTGGGGGGAAATAATCAAAACTGGAGCAGACAAAATCTGGAGCAGCTGTGCATGGCAACCTATCCGCTTCTCTCTTCAGTTTGTTCAGTTAGGATTTGAAAATGAAAGAGAGAAGTGGATTGGTTGCCATGTGCAGCTGCTCCAGATTTGGTCCCGTTTATTAAATTCCCTCCAGTGTGTGCAAAAGGACTACCACCCTGAATTATTAAGAAAAAGATAAAGCCCAACTCTATCAAAAACATTTATTTCCTGGTAGATTGGAGAAGGGTTTCTACCTCTGTTTTTATTTCACACTAGTTGGATTTTCATTCATTTTCTCAAGTCCCAGACATGCCATGTTACCAGGCCCGCAGAACAAACGACAAACGCACTCAACAATTTGTTACCAGTTATACAGTAAGGTGCACACGAAATGGGCTTCGAATAGTAAAACAGCAGAAAGGCATCATGGCACACTCACAAAACCAGCATGTAAAACAACATGTCCGGGGGGAGGGGGTTGGTTGCGGGGTGGGGGGGCGCAAAAATTCAACTTTGCCTGTGTTGGCAAAAATCCTAGCACCGGCCCTGCATGTTACACCATGACAAAAATGGTTGCACTGGGATGGCACTGGGATGGTAAGCATGGAAACACCAATCACAATTAAAGGAGTTCTAACCTCCATACAGCAATTTCACCTTGTTTGTTTGTCGTGGTGCTCGTAGTGATGACGCAGATGGTTTTGTGCTTGCCAAGATCAGAGAAGATGAAGATCACCAGCACTCAATGTCACTATGTCACCCTGAAGAAGGGGCCCTGTGTAGGCCCAAAATGTTGGCTGAATGATGCTTGTGACATGTTATTTCAATAAAAAGCAAACAAACTTCATGCTTTTCATTGAGTGATGGTGATCTTCATTTTCTAGGAGTTCTAACCTGTCTCCACTTCTAAGTCCCTGATTACAATGAATGACAAGAGGAATTCTATTATTTTCTATGGAACCCATTTACATCTATGCATTGCATATAATGGGGGGAATGTATTAAGACCGGAGCAAACAGAATTTTGGCCATAATAACCAATCAGCTTTTCTCTTGAGTTTGTTCAGTTAAGTTTTGAAAATGAAAGATAGAATCTGATTAGTTAAAATGCACAGCTTCCACAGATTTTGTCTACTCCATTTTTGATAAATTCCCATCCATGAGTTTTGGGGTCTATAGGCTTGGGAGCCCAAAAAACACATATACATGCATTTTAGCAAATTGTTGCACAAAATAGCAAGTCTCCTTCACCTTAGAACAGCTACTCTAGCCAGATCTGCATAGGAAGGTGCTTGTGGAAGAACTAATATAGCTAGAAAGTAGTGATGTGCTGGGGCTTGGTATAAACCCAGTTCACCTGTGTACACTGCGCCCACTACAAACTGTGACTGGCACCCCCCCTCCTGGCCCAATCAGTGGTGGCAGTTGCAGCAGGGGCATTACCTGCCCCTTTGTGACATGTAGCTGTGGGGTGGGGAATGTGCCTGCACAACTGATAGGGAGGGGGGTGTCAATGACAAATTCAATCAGGCTTGGGCAAACTCAGGTGAACTGGATTCACACCAAGCCCAGGCTCATCACTACTGGTGAGGGCAAGGACATTGCTGTACAATCCTAGCCACCACAATTCTAAAGATTGCTGCAAGGGCCAGAAACTGTGGCTGCTGCCAACAAAAAAAGTAATAGCAGACATGACTCATTATTGCCCAGAAAGGACAAAGGACAAAGCACAACTACACAGCACAAACCCAGACCAAGCAGGAAACAGATACAAGGAAAATGATGCCGAATGATGTCACAGCAGATTTTGCTTGTCATGGGTCAAAACAAAAATACGCATAAAGCATGGAAATGCATAAAAAATTAATTACAATGGATAAAACATTAGCATCAGCGTGCATAAAAATGCACACATGCTTGCTGCATAAACTCACTAAAAATGCATAAATGTGCTGACACACAAGTGTGAACACAGGCATCCTTCAATTCTGGAAGTGTTCAATGCTGAAGAGTCTGACAGAGGCTACAGCACTGGAAAGGAGCACAGGCAGAAGACACAAGGCACTAGAGAGGGAAGCTCAATAGTACTTCTTTTGCAGGAAAGTGCTGTTAGAATTGTTTAAAGCCTAACAATGCCACTTGAAAGGGACTCTGTCTAAAACATACAAACAAACAAAAGGTCTCCCTGAATAAATAACGACTTGTCCTGCCTCCTGTGCCACCAATTTTCACTCTTTGAAGAGATAAGCTGGCTGACGAATCTTCAGCATTCAAAACACACTTTCCAGGTATCTGTTCCCCTCTCCTTAAAGTTGAGATTTCTTCTGCCAGCCCACTATCACTACTGTATCCTGTAGTGACACAGGGGCTGGAGGAAGGAACCATAGAGACATAAGGGGATCAGCTTTCCAAAAGTACCAAAAGTGTTGGATGCAGATGATTCTTTGGTAAGCTTGAGAGCTTAGCTCTTTTTCCAGTTGTGGATGAAGTGAGGACGGGCCAAAGCCCATGTCAGGTTTATATTGCTATTCTCTCTATTTTTTTTAGTGACCATCATCACCAGGACAGAAAGTGATGGAAAATCCAAAACTTTCCAGTTCACGATTTGTACACGTCGTCAATATGTTTTTCTTTCTATTTGCTTTGCTTTATTATTGACTGAATGTAATGAGTGAATGGAAATAAACACGAGCACTACTACAAATACTACACTACTGTTGCAATTTCTATTACTACATCTACTAATAGTAGTATTGATGTTTATCATTTATCTCACTAGTAGCAGCATAAAATGAGTGTTAGTGAATCAAGATTTCACGAATCTATAAAAAATGTTTGCTCCATCTGGTCTTTGCATGTCTTTTCTTTCTAGAACTACCTATGTATAGTTTGTGTGGGAGAGATAGCAAAGTGTTTGCACAGTGTTTCCGGCTCCTATCAGAATATCTGCTGTGTCACTATTACACCTGAACTTGATGATTTGTCATACAGAGTCATTATAAGACGTGTATTCAGACAGATTTATCATGCTGTGTTGCCTACACATGCTGATGAAACATTTAGTAACCATAAGTAGATGTCACTATTTTTACCATCAATGTTGTCTGAAGCACACAGAAGAGATAAGATAGTTGTCAAAATCAGAGCAGCAATCATAATATGTGAGGTTACTTTCAGACTCGAAGCAATTTTACACAGATGTCTGAAGATTATATACATTTGTTTTATCCACAGTTATTTTCACACAAAAAAAAATCTTTGCATGAGAGAATTATTATGTAGTAAAGAGGTCTGTACACCTTTCATGCCAGATCTCATAACATTCACACGATCTACTATGGATGAAGCTACACCCTTGGTAGTTTAGTAGGTGATGTCCTCTGCTATCCCATCCCAGTAACACACAGTTTATTAACAAGAGTACATTTTATGTAAATTCACCCATGTTTCCTAAAAGTACAATCAAGCTAGGGCTGGCAGGTCAAAGTCAAATGCAACACAACACAAGGCTGTAATAGACTAAATATATGCAAGTGGCCACTAAAGTTCTACCGCAGGCGGCAGTTGTTCAATTCCCAAAAATATTACAAGTATTTCTATAGCGCTTTACATACTTTTCATTCACATCAGTCCCCATCCTGAAGGAGTTTACAATCTAAGGTCCCTACCTCACATGCATACATGCTACAGTGAATTTAGACAGGAGTCAATTAACCTACCAGCGTGTCTTTGGAGTGTGGGAGGAAACCAAAGCTAGCACAGGGAGAACATGCAAACTCTATGCAGACAGTGTCCTGGTTAGGATTCAAACCGAGGATCCCAGTGCGGCAATTTAGAAATGCTTACGGCTGCCTTTTAACATGTGAAATGGAAATTACAATATTTTATGGCTGCATAAGGGATCAGAAAATATATAACTGCACAAGTCTTTAGCTTCAAAACAATGTAAGGGATTATAACCTTCAGGAACTGTAAAAGAATCTAGAAACTCACTCAATTGAAATTCTACAGTTGACAACAGAAAAGGAGTGAGACGAGTGCATGCGTTCCAAAAAACACTAGATGGTTATGGCTGATAGGGATGATTCTACCCAAAATTGATATGTTAGTTTTTGGTAAATGGTGGTGACATGACTATGTTACCTTTCATCTCACTGAACAACTTTGATTTCTTATCATAGTCCACATCCTTGTTTCCCTACCCGGAAGTCCTAGGAACCTGTTCTTTGAAATGCTTTGTTTCTAAGGGCCCACTTGTTTTTGTCTGTTGAGGCATGTTGAAAATGAAAATATAGTATGTCACCAGAACACCGAAATAAAGCATCCGCAATCATTTTTATTGATGCATGTACATCTTGTCACAAAGGAGCAACGTTTCAGCGCCACTTTGGGTCCCTTCATCGAGCACAATATGATTGTGATTTGTGCCTGATGAAGGGACCCAGAGTGGCCCTGAAACGTTGCTTCCTTTGTGACAACATATGCATGCATCAATAAAGACGATCTCGACACTTCATTATAGTGTGCTAGTCACATATTGTATTTTTCTGGATCTGAGCGGTCACTTCAGTACCCATCCTCAAGAGGTATACTGGTAAGTAGTGTGGTGAGATATCTATTGGGTATGTTGAAAATGAATGAGCTGTAATGCACCTCAACACATACAAATTTAGGTCCTGATGAATTTGTCAGTGCAGTGCACCATGCACATCGTGCGCAGGTGCGTTTTGCCGGACGGGACACTCCTGAATGTGGGCTGGCGTTTTAAAACATCCTTTCCGCGCTCCTGGTCGTGTGAGCCGTCCTGCTCGCCCAGAACGGGAAACTGACAGCAATGTAAACAATTGGTGATGGCTGTTTACATACAAACGTTCAGGCTGCTATAGAGCCGCCCTATCGCTTGTATGTTTGCTTGTAATTGTGTGCCCCTCCCCCATTCCGCCGTCCAACATGCAGATTCTCTGAGCAGAGATCAGAGGGAGTTCAGCACACGTCATCCCTCTGATCTCCCCTTCAATCTCTGAATGTGCAAGTGATGTGCATTACATCATTTCCGCCTCCACCTGTTATTTCTCTGGCTTCTGTAGCCAAAGAGAAGCTGGTGAAGCACATCTCGGCTTCATCAGATTCTTTGGGGGTCCCTTTGTGGCATTAGGGGTTTTATCGACCCCTAATGTCTCCATAAAGAGGACCTGTCACTGTATATTTGCTATTATATAGGGGGCTTCGTAGTCCATCTTTTATATTTTACTCCAAAAATTGGATAATAATGTTTCATAACATAACTTAGGAAAAATAGCTTTTTCTTTTCAAAATTTTGAGTACTTTTTTTCTTAATATAGTAAAAAAAAAAAAAAAACAGTGGTTATTTAATACTTCCAAAAGAAAGCTGTACCTGTCCCCAAAAAATGATACAGTAGTGTATGACTGAGAAAATGTCAGCCAAAGTACTGCAGCGCTGAATACTGAAAAATGGCCTGGACAGGAGGGGGGTCCGCAAGACATTAATGCATGCATGTTGCCTCACCATGCAGGCACTGTGAGCAAGCCCCAGTAATTTTTTTCCATTTTGTTTGCACTTTTTTTTTTTTTAACTTGAATTAACTGTAATTTTTAAATATACTAAATTGTGCTATTTACTATATGATTAAACCCCTATAGTCCTTAGTGAAGGACATATTTTTATAGACTGGAAACATGATGCAGTGAACTTGGGACCCCATTTAGAGGAATGGCAAATCACATGACTGCAAAGCAAACATATATTTCTTATATATTTCTGCATTTTATTAATAATGATCTGCATTCAGTACTACCTTTCGGGGTGGAGTTCTTTTTGCTCATTTATCATTAAGCCTGTTCCACCTGTCAAAGGAAATCATGATGTAACACCACATTATTTCAGTAATTGTATGTTTAGGTTTTTTGTATTGTATTTCTTTTATAGGTAGCAGGTGTACAGAAAGGAAATAAGCTACAATGCAAAGAACACATTCAAGTGCTTTGATACATAAGACAGACAAAAGACAAATCCCTATCCAAAGAACCTGCAGTTTAGTTGGGTGTAAAAGAAATAGGTAGGTAACAAAGCAGATTAAGGTTAAATAAACTAAGTATACCACGCACTAAAATGAACAAACTTACAAAGCATACAAAAAGCACTGCCACAGACAATATAAATGGTGGCTATTAAACTCAGTATTAACATTATATTATACTACAATATAAAAAAAACTGTAAATCAATGTTGTAATTTTGTATATTACTAAACTAAGGTTACAAGATTTTCAAAGTGAAAACGTGGAACACCCTACCCTGACCACATCCACTTTTAACCCCACCTTCAATATCACTCCCCCATATGTAGTATGCAACAAATGGTGGGCATGACCAAATTATGCTAAAGGGTTATGGATAATTAAAGTGTAAGCCTATTCTGCTCTGGATAAAGAGTGCATCATGCACAGAGTGCAGAGGTCAGGAGTGCATAAAGCACAGAATGCAGGTGTGTCTACAGTGTGTGTCTGTGACTGCCTCCCAACTCAATCCCCTTAACCCCCATGATGGAACCACCTACAGCAGAATTACATCCCTCCCTCCAATCAGGGAGGGGAGGGGGGTACTCATCAGACCATAGCATTGCTTTGCATAGACTATTCTGATGGTGAGTGCCCCAGGTCCTGGTGCCACAACCGCCCACTTTCTTTTTAATATAGGAATTATGCAGCTGCCAGCTTCTGTCCCTGCCCACTGTCTGTCAGACCTGTGGCTCAAAGCTCTGAAATGCCTCCTTGGCTCTGAACTACAAGTCTGACAGGAAGTGGGCAAGCAGAGAAGCTGGCAGCTGCTTAGGTCACATATGAAAGAAAAAAACATGAGTGGTCACGGCTTCAGGACCTGCTGCCAGTGCCACTATTACAAATCATGGGACCCTGTACAGCCCTACCTGACAAAGCATCAAAAGCACCTTTTATTAAAAGGCTCTCTTTAGAAAGCTATTAGCATGGGATGCCAATGGATCCTGGTGATATTTTTTCCTGGGGTTTTTTATGATGGCATTTGAACTCACTTTTAACTTTCTCAGCAAATATCTGTGACTGCTTTCATTTTGCAATCCAGTACAGACATTCTAGCCCATTCAGTATACACAGCAGTGCTGGGGAAAAAAGGCATGAAAGCAAGGTGGTTATTTGGGGGCATAATTAGCAGCGACATGGCATTGTGAATGGCTGAGAGGATTGGAATAGCTAATCAGTGTACCTGCAGCTCTCCTCTGTGCTTGCTGTTTCTTTTTTTGGCATGCTGCCAGTCTGTATACCTGGCACCAAAGCCTCTTGCTGGCAGAGCAGTTTGCAGGTGGAGAGAAGAGAGAAAATAGGTACAGTCCAAGGATGTGCAGTCCTGCAGAGGGCACAACGTCAAAGGCAATCATAATCATCCACAGCAAAAATGTCTTGGTGCAGGGGAAGTTTTCTCATTGGCAGTTGCTGATGTGGAGGTGGTTTTGCTGGTACCGTAGTAGGAACTGCAAGCATGCATTTTATCACTCTTTAAAAGTTATGGTGGGGGTACTGCTGGGGACTTTGTTTGCTGAATACAGGACCCTCAAAATGGGAACTGTCCTTGCCAAACGGATATATAAACGGCAACCTTTTTAGTTGTACCACAGAAGGGCATTGCAGTCAGCTCTACTTCAGTATGAAAGGGCAAGTGTTATAACGCACTGCAATTCTCAAACATTATTCTGGATTATTCTGGATAATCAAAATACCAAGAGAGAAATTATGCAGGGTACAATGACCCATTAGAGCCAGTCCGATTTCACTTTATTTCAGTCATACAGGTGAAAAATCAGTCTGATATTTACAAAACATTCACTGCAGGTCAATCTCTGTTTTTAATGATAGTGATTTATTCTCTAACAGGGAATGTTTGGTGAAAGTTACATTCACAACACTTTTCTCATATGTAAGAAGAGCGAGGAACGTTTTCTGTAGTTTAACATTGGAAGAGCTCAGATAGGACTGATAACACTGCTTGGGATTTCAGTGCAGAAGACTCAGTGTTGTCATCTAACTACAGATATTTAGGAGCTCGCAAGATTTCTTGCAGAATCAACTGGTATTTTTCTATACTTTTGTATAGCTTCTGGACAGGGAAAAAACATCGGGAAATTTGTATGTATTGTAATGATATACTTACTGTATTTTTGTACAATTTTCTCAAATATACACTTTGGATCTATTTATAAAAAAATGCACAACTATTCAGCCAGTAAAACTGCATGTACATTCATTCTATGTAAATATAGGATTTGCTAAATAAATATCTGCCCTTTGAAAGAAAACTTAAATATCAGAAAATAACATTTTCCACACATTAAAAAATTTGCAATCACAGCTTTTGCACAATGTGGATACATTTGGACAGCAATTAAAAAAAAAAATAAAGACACCTTTAAGTCTTAGGTTTAATGGCCCTTAAATAGTAATTGATTTATAAATCACTTAGGTGAAGATGATCAATGTCATTATGCTAAGTAACAAGAAGGAACGGAAGTACATTGCATAAAAACCTTTACCTGTCCGTGACAAAGAATGACTCAACTTTTATTACTCAATCTGACCTGGAAGTAACTAGCATTCCAGGTGTATTGTGCGTCATGATCAGGGTGATTACAGAAAGGCAAAAAGTACAATAGAACTGTGATATCATTCACGCTTATTTTCCATTTCATACCGAAAGAATCAATAGAAGGATACAACTGTAGGCTCCCATCATGGGGATCATAAAATATGCTGGTTTTTAAGGCAGAAAACCACTCCTGTTTTTAAAAAGCAGTTGGCTCTATACTTATGTATATGATTTCTCTTGAAAACTGTAAGGAAAAGTTGTACATGGTTTTATGCGTCATTGGATTTACAATGGCTGATGACTAACCAAAAGATTATTGACTTGCTGATTATATTCATCAGGAGGTAATTATATTATATTTGATGTCTCATTTCCCCTCTGCCCAAGAGTTGGTTGAAGACGTTAAACAATACTTTTTACACAGATTGTGACATGCATGTACCAATGTAGGAAATTAACAGTGCTGGCAGTATCAGTCAATGATGTCTTTAAGTCCTCTCACATCCCCTCTATGTTTTTTACACACATACCAAATGAAGGTTAATTAAAGTGGTCTGTAAATGTCTTTAAAATAAATAAGAGTCCATTTAAATACTGAATTTTTGTAAATGAAGTTTTAGTAAATGAAAAAAGATTGAGGCATGTTGTTCCAAACATCTTATTGAGCATAACTCTCGGTGTTCTGTATTGTTCAGTCTCTATTTGGATCAATATGCTGTGGTACATTATGTTATGTAATACCATTTTACTGTGATTGTCCAGCAAAACTGCAGTCACAAGTTACTCATAGTTAAAAAAATATATATATTTGTTCAGAAACTTTCAATCAGTAGACTAAGCTCCTCAGTTTTCCACATGTACTCCCTGTGTAGCCAAAACACTGTAGCATTGCATATCCCTCCTTTCAGCATTGAGTCCAATATTAGAAAGTTCCTTGCTTCCTCCTGACAATGTGGACCATCTTACCACATGCTCATACAGGTAATTTTAGCCTCCGTTCACATATAGCTTTTGAATTTGTAGTGCGGTTGTCCGTGCAGAAGACTGCACGGCACAAAAACGCTAAAATCTTTACAACTGCATGGATTCCGCTCGTTTACAGCTATTACGTGAACATGCAGAATCCACTCCTAAAATTGCGCTTGGACTATTTTGCGGTCCCAGCAATAGTCTGAACAATGCACATTAAAGTGCATTGTTTTTTTATGTTTAGAGCGGTTCTGTGCATAGTCACACAGCCGAATACGGACGGACAACCGCTCCTGTGTGAATGGAGCCTAACTCTTGTCTACATTCCCTCTCTAAAATTAGCTGACAGAGCCCAGGAGATCAACTCACAAGAGACCCTGTACTGAAGCTGTTATGATGATTTAGAAGCTTTACATACATGTGTGAGTTGAAAAAAATGTCACCATATTTAGTCTGTACCTGAGTGACTGCAGGATATTTGGGTCCAAGGGCTGTTAAATGCTCATCACGATCCTAGTCCCTATGATTTGGAGATTTTTTTTATCTTGCAGGTAAACATCCTTTAGATCTGTTTTTATCATCTAGTTGCCTATGTGTACATTTTATGTTAGGTTTCTGGCCTATGTTTTCTGAACTTGCCTATGTTCCTGCTCACAACAAGAAAATTGGAGAATGCAAACCAACTTTTTAATCTTCTTTGAATCTTTGAATCTTTGTGAAGGCATTCCTGTTCTCTGGTGTTTTGGGGTTTGTGAAAACTAGAAAACACATTTTGAGTGTTCTTGTTGAAATAAAGGGGTAATGTTTAGAGGACCCATTGGTCTACTGTTGTGTGTAGCCATGCAGAATGAAACACTGTTAACCTGCCACCTATGAGGATACATACTGCTACTACGTATTGTGACTTTGGAGCGATGACCCTCAGGACTCCCCCCTCTAAGCTGAAAATTCTTTCAACCTGTGTTTCAAAGTAAATTAATAAAGATAAATGACCCTGGCTGGCTTGCTATAGCCTCAGCCACCTAAACTGTCATATGATATACTTTCTATCAATTTTCCCAGAGATCGAATTTGCACCAATTCCATTTGGTACCATTCACCTTTTAGGACCATCTGCATCTCTGTATGAACATGGAACTTTCATTCATTTCAGAGATTTCCCAGCATATAATAGGCTATAAACAAGCAATGTCAAAACATGTAAAAGCCTTTATTAATCATGTGAACTTGTATTCACCCACTCATTAACCATTGGACTGAATGATTCACCTAATGATTCTAGGAATAGCTGCATCACAAGCAAAAACCAGGCTTCAGCCTAGTTAGCATTTATTATTTATTTTATGGTAACGCTGCAATATCAATATTCTTTTGCATAATATGATTTCCCTTCAAAAAAGACACAGCTAATGCTTTTGCTCATGTTTTGTAGTTCCATCTTTAGTACTGTATAGGTAAAAGCAAAATGGTGATATAGGAAACAATACTGAGAGCTGTTCTTAATATCAAAAACATATTTTTCTATATACATGACCAAACGTGTGCCCATACCTTCAACAGGTTGGATATGGAACGGTATTTCACTGCAGTGGCAGAGAGCATAGAAATGCCCACAGAATGTTTCAGTGCGATGACAGTGAGTGCAAAAATGGGGGCACTGGTGAGTGAAGTTGGGAAATATATGAAAGGTGGTAAAAGCAGGTGGGAGGAAAGCATGGGGGGTGACGGGCAATGGTGAGAGTGAGGGGTTAGTGTGCAGGTGTGGTGCAGGGGGGAGAAGGGCTCAGCTGAGGTAGTGAGAGCATGAGGGGTGTGAAGGTGCAGTAGTGGGGAAGTTTTAAACATGATGGTGAGCATGGGGTGCAAGCACATTGGTGAAGGTACGCTGACTCAGTGGTGGCAATGGGTTAAGTGTTGCTTTTGCAAGGCGTTGTCAACTGTAACTCTAGGTGAAGTCCTCCTGGCCAGCAGCAGTGGTCAGCAATGTCTGAGTAAGACGCAGCAAAAGCCAGGGGTAGGAAGGTGACATGAGCTTGCAGGGCCAGAAATAGGAAGGGCATGTTTTGTTGGAGCACAGACTTACTTACTGCAGTGACCATTGGATATACTTGTAAGTTTACAAAAATGTTAGCAGTTTATATTACATTGTATTGACTTGCCTGGATGATTCAACCAAATAACCTGTAATTATTGAAAAATGCTCTCTTGATCCATTCTTACCATTGGCAACAATTTCTTATCGGGTGATTTTTTGCTAGTGAAATGAGAATCATCATTCAAACATGCACATCTTCTGAGGACAGCTTAGTACATTACGGGCATTACCTACTTACTAGGGATAAGAACCGAGCAGGGATTTGGAACCTTCCAAATCCCTGACATTTAGAATGCAGACAAAGGGGGTGAGGATTCCAGGCAACATCATTGACCAAATATGGTCATGACTGTATTTGGTCAATGATGTCACCCAGGATTCCCTGTGCATTAATGAAATCCAGCTAACCAACAATATGTACGATGTTATAATATGAATGCAAAATTTATAATGCAACTGTACATTTCTATCTTGTTTTTTCTGGTTTTATGAAATTCTATTTTATGTTTAAAAGCTCTGCATTTTGCCTGAATTTTGTATGAAAGCTGCTAGAAATGCCCCTGAAGGATAGGTGTGGGGATGTTAACATCAGTAAATACCTTCAGTCTATTATCTACCGCTTCTGGCTGTCTATTCATGTGGAAGTTATGCTTATACAGCTTACACCTGTCACTGGCTATTCACATTTTCTGCCTTGAAAACATAGACACCACCCACCTGTCATATTTGCTATAATACCATTTTACCTTTTTTAACCTGTCTCGTCTCTTCCCTTGGATTCTTTTGTTTGTTAGCTGTTGAAATTGATTCTTTAAAAAAAAAATGCAGAACCAATGTATTTGCAAAAGGAAATTGTAAAAAAATTAAAAAAGAAAATAATTGAGAACTTCTGTGGAATAAAAGCTTTCACCATAAATTAACACATTTAGATTAAATAAAATATTATAATTTGCATGTATAAAACAGATTTACAATTTTTATAAAATTATTAACTGATCCACAAGGGTATTCGGGCAGAATTAGAAGAAATTGGCAAATTCACAATCCTGTATTACCCGGTTTGCTCTCATCAATGTGAAATCTATAAAACATTAAAGTGACATAATCAAATGGGACCAAACCATAAGGAAACTTAAACATGGTAACATTTTAGAAAGCTATAAAGTTCCAAAAATCATTACCTGCTAAGGAGAGGGGTAATGCTTTTTATGAAAAGAGGTAATTATTTTACTCCCCATACAAGTATGACCTAGTACAGCAGTTCTTGTTCCTACAGTATTTATTGCCAACACACTTGAGTAAAAGTCTAGAAACTTGCTATGGAGGCAATTCACCTGATTTATGACTTTGTGACCATTGCAATGTATGCAATGGGCTTTTAAATATTCTTGGATAAAAATTTCCATTAGGATGCTGCCAAACTTTTTTTTTTGTCTGGATAGAGTAGGGAAGGGTTAGAATCTTGTTTCGCTTGTATTGCTATCATGAAGCCAACTAGGTAAATTCACCTTCTCTATATGCCCTTGAGACTATTGTCATTGAGACAGAAAGGGATTAATGTTAGAGCTGTCACCAGAACAAGATGTGAAGTCAAATCTCCAGTGGTGTCACTTGTTCTACTTGTGGCTGTCTGAGAGGAGGATTCACCTCACATTGGAGAGATTTACTTTTTTTACTTTTCAGTGAAACAAAAATGGCTTTAGATATATGTAAACTGCAAAAACCTGTGCACTGACGTCAGATACTTGAAGAATAAATTTGGGTACTAGATGCTATTGATGAATAAACAAGGTTATTTACTACAATTAGGACACGTCTGGTCTTTATTGTTTAGCCATGACCCTTTAATTTCAAGTTAAACTATATCTACTTTTTTCTTTATTTTCAACTGGCAATCCTGTGAAAAAACACACCTCCTGTCCTAGGGTGGTTATGCCCATTCACTCTAATGTGTCTACGGAGGCAGCCATGATTGTCACCCAGACTGGACATCAACTTGGCTTCTTTTCTTCACCTCCCTTACATTAGTAGTTTACAAGAGGAAAATAAAATTGTTTGTCGTTTCAGGTCAGCTCACAGGAAATTACAAGGACGCTGAAATTCTGGTAAGACCAACAGGTATGTGGTCTTACAGGAACTTGCTGTAAATGTTCTTAGCCTTTAGTTAAATGGAATAATGCGCCTGGAAGAGCTTACGGCCCATCTCTATAATAGGCATCAGATATTTGTGGATACTCATAGATACTGAAATGTATCAGGAATTAGGAGTAACGATAGAAGTCTTGTATACCTATTCCCAGAAGAAAAAATTAAAATAGAGTCTTATTAAAGCCGGTCGGTGTGGGAGGGTTTTTTTTTTTAAATTATTATTATTGTTGTTCGTTTGGTTCTTAAGCTTTTAAGGGGGAGGGGGGGTGAGCATTATAATGATGAGGATTTTGCCTATATTTGTGTTTGTAGAGTGAATTGTCCAGAACTGTTTAACTATTTATATTATGAATTTGATTATGTGATGTAAGTATATTTTGAAGAAAATAAATAAACAATTATTCTTGAAAAAAAAAACTAATGCTGCCATTCCATCTAGACTGATGAGCTGCAACATATTACATTTGGTTTTTGGGTTTAGATATCCTTTAAGAAGCAGGATGACCATTTAGAGCACACTAACTGGTTAGTGAGAAATACTGGCAGCTTGAAAACACTAACAGTGAGCAAATAAACACAGTGAATTTAATGAAATATAATGTTACTGATGACATTGCAGAACTTAGTGTAAGCAGATTCCAATGTACTGCAACTGATATTGCCTCTTTGAAGAAGTGTCCAGCACTGCAATGCTTTTATATGGGTGTTGTGTCTGATGCCTGATTTGCTGTGGAAAAAGGCAGACAGGCACAGTTTAAGATAGGAAACTATATAAGCCATACTGGGTAAATCTGCGCCCAGCAAGTAATAATTTTGTGCATTTTAAATAACAGAACAGCATTTAATAACAATCAGTATTTGGAAAATCTAATTCGCTTTGTGAAGTTCTAGTAGACTAAACCAGCAATATTTTCTCCACTTAAAAAATATTTTTAAAGCTTTTTAATGAAAACAAAACTGTGATCCTCCTTTTCAACATCAGTACTAATCCAACAGACAAGACTCTTTTCCACTACAAAGTAAAAAAGGTTTAGGTTTTTAAAATATTACTAGCAAGAAACCCAAATTTGACCCCACCATCCTTGACCTATCTATTCTAAAAAAAGAAAATCCTATTGGATCTTCAGTATTCCTCTTCCTGCTCTTCAATTTAACCTCATTATGGATTTATTTTAGAAGCTGGATCACAAGACTCTGGGTCCAAAGTTTCAAACTTTTTTACATGATGCATTCATCAGGAAATATAGAATCAAGTCTATGCCAGGGACAATGCTGTCAGAGAATATTATGCTAGCTGGCACTGGCGGAACTACCAGGGTCACAGCAGTCACTACCTGGGAGGGCCCAGAAAGGAAGAAGAGGGCCCAAACCTGGTAACCACAGAGGCACCGACATTGCCTTTTAGGAGTCCCAATATCAGGAATTAGGAGTAACGATAGAAGTCTTGTATACCTATTCCCAGAAGAAAAAATTAAAATAGAGTCTTATTAAAGCCGGTCGGTGTGGGAGGGTTTTTTTTTTTAAATTATTATTATTGTTGTTCGTTTGGTTCTTAAGCTTTTAAGGGGGAGGGGGGGTGAGCATTATAATGATGAGGATTTTGCCTATATTTGTGTTTGTAGAGTGAATTGTCCAGAACTGTTTAACTATTTATATTATGAATTTGATTATGTGATGTAAGTATATTTTGAAGAAAATAAATAAACAATTATTCTTGAAAAAAAAAACTAATGCTGCCATTCCATCTAGACTGATGAGCTGCAACATATTACATTTGGTTTTTGGGTTTAGATATCCTTTAAGAAGCAGGATGACCATTTAGAGCACACTAACTGGTTAGTGAGAAATACTGGCAGCTTGAAAACACTAACAGTGAGCAAATAAACACAGTGAATTTAATGAAATATAATGTTACTGATGACATTGCAGAACTTAGTGTAAGCAGATTCCAATGTACTGCAACTGATATTGCCTCTTTGAAGAAGTGTCCAGCACTGCAATGCTTTTATATGGGTGTTGTGTCTGATGCCTGATTTGCTGTGGAAAAAGGCAGACAGGCACAGTTTAAGATAGGAAACTATATAAGCCATACTGGGTAAATCTGCGCCCAGCAAGTAATAATTTTGTGCATTTTAAATAACAGAACAGCATTTAATAACAATCAGTATTTGGAAAATCTAATTCGCTTTGTGAAGTTCTAGTAGACTAAACCAGCAATATTTTCTCCACTTAAAAAATATTTTTAAAGCTTTTTAATGAAAACAAAACTGTGATCCTCCTTTTCAACATCAGTACTAATCCAACAGAAAAGAGTCTTTTCCACTACAAAGTAAAAAAGGTTTAGGTTTTTAAAATATTACTAGCAAGAAACCCAAATTTGACCCCACCATCCTTGACCTATCTATTCTAAAAAAAGAAAATCCTATTGGATCTTCAGTATTCCTCTTCCTGCTCTTCAATTTAACCTCATTATGGATTTATTTTAGAAGCTGGATCACAAGACTCTGGGTCCAAAGTTTCAAACTTTTTTACATGATGCATTCATCAGGAAATATAGAATCAAGTCTATGCCAGGGACAATGCTGTCAGAGAATATTATGCTAGCTGGCACTGGCGGAACTACCAGGGTCACAGCAGTCACTACCTGGGAGGGCCCAGAAAGGAAGAAGAGGGCCCAAACCTGG
>NW_017307180.1:619319-634147 GCF_000935625.1 Nanorana parkeri
GGGGGGGGGCCTTCATGGTTTCTTGCACCAGGGCCCTGAGGTTTCTAGTTATGCCTCTGCTAGCTGGTATATAATGAAGATTCCATAGAAAGACAAAAATAGAGAAATGTGAAATTATATTACTAAACAACACAATGGGGCCTGCAGACTAGAAAACAGTATATCTTATATTGATATAATTCCAAATACTTTATATTGTGGCTATGCGTTTTATTAGCTGTAATAAATAATCAAGTGACAGAGTGAAAGTCAGCAAATTAAAATGTCACATAAAATGTATTAACAATTTCTATATCCTGCCCATTTATTCATTGTATACAAATACCCCAACAATCTTTTTTTGATGTGAAGTGGTTTTATTTTCTAAAAAACATTTTTGCAGGTTACACTTGCCACAGAGGCATTCATTTGTGAACAGTCAGTACACAGCTGAAAGTACAGGAAAGCTTCTCTGTATAAACACTGCTATTTACAGTAATTGATCACTGATAAGTTCATGGGAGTGTCTAAACCAATGTTAGTTTAGAGGGCAGGCTAGAGAAGGAAACTAAAAAAATCAATAGTAGACAAATTGATATCATTCAGTAATGTGGATACATTAAACTGAGACTTCATGATTTATGCCACGTTATTGAGTAAGGGAAACAATATGGAGGTCTATTATCAGCCTGATTTAGAAGAAATCTATTAGTAAGTGGTACATTTACGGGGTACACCAAACACACTCAACACATTGGTAATAGTTTAGTTTACTGACTACAGATAAAGCACTGGCAATTATGCTGCTGAGATGGTATCTGACACTGTGCAATTCATCAGTCAGTGGAAATGATATAACAGTAACTATTGGGATGCAAATCTCATCAGAACCCAAAAATGGTTTTCCTCTCCTATTGATTCCACTCCTTTTCCATAAGGACAATGCAATTCCCTTGACTGTTTATTGATTGCAGATATTTTCCATCTCTATATGTAATAATGAGTGTTTTAAATGGGGATGTGGGGGGAGGGGCCGGGGTTACACAGCAGCCTCAGAAATTGGTAAAGCTGAACTCCAAGCATACAGCTAAAACACAGTTGAAAACCATAAATGTAAATGGTTTGACCTGCCAAAGAATTTGTAATGCATCCTTGCCTTGTTTGTAATCCAGTCTTGTGAGTCCTGTGTCAGACAGTACGAGCAGTTATTGGACCCATCTGTAGACTGCACAGCATTTAAGGAATATAGCCTGGTCTAGGACCTACCCCAACTTGTAATTGGATAATGGATAAGCAGCAGAACACAGGTCAGGTCATCCTGCTGCTTGCCTCTTCTATAAGCATGTTTGACTGACAGCAGTGTTCAAAGTAGAAGAGCTCTGATTGGCGCAGAATTCTGTCCCTCCCTCTTCCGGTTTGAGTGTTACTGTGCACAAGATGATGGGATGCTGATACCTAGACCACATGGAAGCGGTGGTCTGTATTTTTTCTTTTTAAACTTGCTTGGAGTTTAGCAATGATGGTACTGATAAATAAAATGGGCAGTCATTTCTTTATTAAAATGGCTTTCTGAGGATCTTGTACCTGCATAATCAATGCCTTTAATAGTGTTTACTGGTTGGAGAATAGGCATTGTGGAATTTCATTGTGATACTAATCCATATACTCGTTATGACATTTCGTTGTGCCATGTCTCCCTCATTATGGCATTAAAAGAGCATGATATGGCTTCATTCTATAATTCTTTTCTATCATAGCGGTCAATACATAATGGTGAGCTGTTTTTCAAAGGGTGGTGGTGGTCAACACAGTTTGTTGTTTGAAGCATGATATTGGAAGTTTTTGTATGTCTGATTATTTTACATTTGGAGCACTTATGGACTAATTTGAACCTTTGTCTGATTTGTATTACACATATCTATATATTTTTAGTGATTTTATTAACAGTTCATGGTCAAATGTGATCACATTTTTAAGACGTTTTATTTTTTTTAAACCATTTTCACTATGGAAACCAGTTTCACTATGGAACATTTATATACCCTGGAATCACATTGTTATATGAATGCATAGAATTATGCTTCAGTCCTAATCAGTTGTACTGATAAAGAAAGCACATACTATCACAAAGGGTTGTTTGAACAGGTGGTGTTTTTTTTTAATACAAATGTTAGATGACTGAGAGTATAGAATGAATTATTGCCTAATAATGAGGAAATTATCACCACAAGCCATGTATGCAGACAAGAATAAGTTGTTTTTTTTTAGATATATATAAAATGCAGCACCTTTCCATGTAAAAGGCCAGACTTTTCTTTTTTCTGAGAAGATTCACCTTCTTTATTTCTCTGAGCGATCATGAAAAAAATGATCCAAAGCCTTACATTGGTCACTGGAACAGGAATGGAGGGGAAAAGTTTCAGTGGTAACCACTAGGGTTGCACAGATACCAAGTACAGTACTTGGTACAAGTACGAGTACATGTACCGATACTTTTGAGCTCCAAGACTAGACTAGAGAAAAATGCAAAAATTAGGAGGCAGCGGTCATTTGTAAGGAGCACACGGAGCTCCTGGGATTTGTAAATCTCTGGTTTAATGTACGATTTTGTTTTTATAAATATAAATAAAGGGATGCACAGATACCAGTTTTGCGAGTACGAGTACTGGTACTTGCCGAGTACTTAGAAGTACGAGTACTGATACATTTTTGTTTATTGTGATGTGACAGTTTTTCTAAAACAATACAGACTAATGATTTCAGGACAGTGGTGGAGTACCAGAGCCCGGTCACAGCTGCAACTGCTGCAACCCTGGTAGTTCTCATGAAAATGCCAAGTATCTGCACTGGTACTCGAAAAGTATCTGTGCATCCCAAGTAACCACCTATTCTAGAGAAAGCTGTCTAAAGGGGAATTTCCCCTCCCTTTGGATATATTTCCTCTCACTTGCTGTGTGAAGTGAAGACAAATTTCCCTCAGTGGGACACAGAAATCAAAATAAACAAGAATTACATTGATTGTTGTTACATAAGTATGTATGTATAGCCATTAAATCTATTTTTAGATAGTGTAAGTACCTAACTTTCACTTGATATTCCTCTGCACAACAATACTTAGGCTTGGATCAGGCGGGCAAACACGAATGGTCGATCAGGGTCTGCTAACAACACATGTGCTGACAGTGAATGTGTTGGAGGCAAGAGCAGACTGGTTGAACAGAATTTTAAATCTTTTGACAGGTAAAAAAAGTTCAACTGTGTATCTGATTAAAGTATAATTGAATTCAGTATTAAAGTACATCTAAACCCTAAGTATATAACTCATTTATCTTCCATAAAATTCTATTTTTAGCTATTTTCATCCTTTTTCTGGTTGTCATGCTTCTGATTCCCTCCAGCCTCTTTCAGCCTTTTTCCTGTCTACATGCACCTGCTCCATTGTCAGCTGCACATCATTGCTTTAAACTGGCTTTCTAATAGTGGCAACAGTGGACCATGCCAGCATAATGTGTGTTAGCATAGCTATTTGTAGTCTTCCCTGTTGGTGCATGTGACAGGGTGACAATGCAGTCATTTGTCAACCCATAACAGGAAGTACCTAAACAAGGACCTTTATAGCAGGATCAGAAAGTTTTAATTAAAACTGCAGATTTGAAAGATTTAAAATTGTACAATTCTATTAACCTTATATGTGATTTTAGTGACTCCGTCACTAAAAATATCCCTGTTGCCCCATTCCCTTGACCTAACCAAACCCACCCTGCCCTTTCACTGATGCATACTTACCTTGATCTGATGGCTGCAGTTTGGCTGATTGTATACAGTACAGTGGCGTAACCAGAGTTCTGGGCACCCGGGGCAGAATTTTTTTTTCGCCCCCCCCCCATTATATAAACAACCACTGGAACTGTACCCTGCACCTCCCCCCCACACACACATGTTTTTATTTTAATTTTTCAAATTTTAATATTTTATTTTTTTTGAAACTTTTTCATTTTTTTAAATTAATTTTTATTTATTAATTAATTTTTTATTAAATATTTTTATTTTTTACTTTACTTTTAGGGGCTTTGGGGAAATATTGGGGGTCTAAACAGACCCCTGATATTTCCCTTTAAAAATAGAAAAAGAGATTGAGGACACAGAGTCCTCAATCTCTTTTTCTGTGTCCCCTGTTATCAATGAACAGGAATCCTTTATGAGTGTTCCTGTTCATTGATAACATGGTATGTTTACTATAACTACAATTATGAATGAACAGGAGGGGATATAGATCACTCCCATTCATTCATAATTGAGGATATAGTTTACATACCAGGTCCTCAATTATGTACAAACACTCAGCGATCACTGATCACTGAGTGCTTGTACCCGTTCTCCTCTCTGACACACACTGTCATAGGAGGCTGCAAGAGGAGAGCCCAGCCTCCTGTGACAGCGCTGGCTGTCTCCGCCCCCACACCGCTCTGCTGCACTGTGATAGGCGGCCGAGCGGTGTGGGAGGAAAGACACCGGCCGCTCACAGCGCTCGTCCCGCAGCGCTCGGCCGGCTGTCATTTTCTCTCTGATTCCTTTCATCCCCGCTGGGCACTGCTCTGTGTCCCAGCGGGGATGAAAGGAATCACGGCCGCGCCCCCTTCACTTTTTGCCCGGGGCCCGCGCCCCTGCTGCACCCCCGGTTGTTACGCCACTGATACAGTACATCCAGTGGTCTTCACTATCCTGGCTCTGACTGTGCATTAGTGCCCTATAAACTTCTATGAGACTGTGTCAAGAGGCTGGAGAGACTATCCAGTAGAAGTCAATGTAGCCAGTACTACACAGGTGTGGCCGGTACAATGAAAACTTGCGTTGTTAAATGTATACAAAACACAGAACCACAGCATTCAGATCAAGGTATAAAGTATATAGTAAGTATTTCACTGTAGAGGGGGAGGTAGGTTAGATTAGGTCAGGGAAGGGTGGCAAAAAGGATAAGTGCACTTTGTTCAAAGTACACTTCTCCTTTAAAGTGGACCTTTACCCCTTTGGCTAAAAATCACATCAGCATGGAGCTCTGCATGCTGTTATAAAAGCATCTTACATTAATTAGTGAAACAAACATATTTTCATTTTACTTACAATTTCTTGTTTTCTGCTTCCTGGTTCTCTTTGGCAAAAATGATGTAATGTGCCCAAGCATTGCATCCTGGGAATGTTACATCAGCAGTGCATTGCTGGGAAATCTCATCTGTAATCTCACAAGATCTCAGGGAAAGGCATTTTCCTCTCCTGAAATGTACATGTGTCCTAGTCACATGTGCCAGAGTTCCAGGAATTAAAGGGAAGTATAGTAATCTGCCCTTAGTTAAAATGGCCACTGTGAGAAGACTGGGGAAGAAAAGAAAAATAAGGTATGCAAAGAATAAAAAGCCAGCAATTATCTAGAAGCATCTGTTTGTAGATTGTCATCACTAAACATTTCTAAACATGCCTTTGTAGACATTTTGGAGATATGGATAAAGTTCCTCTTTAAAAAATGATTTCCCATAGTTAAATACATTGGAGTATAATGTCTCTATCAGCAATCAATGTACAAAAAATGATTATATAGAAGACAACACAAATGAATTTGGTAATAGCTAAACTTGCATTTTTCTTATGCTTTAATGGAAATTAACATCAACCCAAGCAAGCAAATAGGCACCTTTAACAATACTGAGATGTTATAATTCCAAATGTCGGGTTAGGAAAATAGTGTGAAGCAAAATATTTGTGCTAGAAAGTGTAACTTAGTCCAGCTCTCCCAGGAATAGGAGATATAAGAGCTGTTTTTGCAGGTGAGTATTGGGTTGAATTTAGTCAATTGCTGCACTTCACAATCCAATCTTAGATTCAAAGATTCAAACATGCTTTAAATTTAAAAATAGTATTTGGTCAGATACATTTCAATATCTGAAACTGTGGAAGCAATGACATAAACAAATTGTATAATCATGCAAAGCTTTCTATTCTAGTAGGACTTTATTAGGATTTAAAGCTAAACTCCCGACAATCTAAGTACCCAGATAAAATACACATATATATGAATTGTCTTACTAGCCAAAAGCTTTGCAATTCTTTTCAGTGAGATAGCAAGACCATTTCCTGGACCTACCAGCAGAATATAGTGCCTTCAATAAATATAGCCTGGTTCAAGACCTGCCTCTATTTGTGACTGGACAGTGAAGGAGCAGTAGCACACTAATGAGATTATCCTCCTGAAAGCATGTTTAGTATTTAGACGGACTGCACTGTGGGAAACAATAGAGCCCAGAATGATGCTGATGTGAGGTTTATAGGATGGCAGATATGTTCAGCTACATACATTAACCTGCGTAAAAATATATTCAATAACTATTTATTGGATAATTCACTGGATTAATTGCTGTTGATGTCTGCTTTAATATTCTAAAAGCAGTTTTAAAGCTGAGTGAGTCCTGCCCCAGGCCTGGCCGGGTAGGGAAAGGTCTTACCACTGCGATCCCAAAAGCATGGAAAAACCCTAGCAGAGTGAGCCCTGCCACAGGCCTGGTCAGGTAGGGGAAGGTCTTACCACTTAGATTCCAATGGTATGTGCGGATCCCATTAGAGTGAGCCCTCCCAGAAGCCAAGCAGGATTGAGGAGTTCTTCCCACATAGATTTCAAATGTATGTACAGACCCCATTAAAGTGAGCCCTGCCACGAGTCAAGCAGGATAGGGGAGGTCTTTACACATAGATTCTAAACGTATGTACAGACCCCATTACAGTGAGCCCTGCCACAAGCCAAGCAGGATAGGGGGGGTCTTCCCACATAGATTCCAATGGTATGTATAGACCCCATTAGAGCGAACCCAGAGTACGGTAGGGGGAGGTCTTCCTGCAAAGATTCCAAATGTATGAACCCCATTACCTGACCCATCAAATCAGTAGAAAAAGTATTGTATTTAATCTGGTTGTATTACCTGAGTAATCTGGTTATAATCTGGTTGTATTAGGAAATCATATATCACATTTTAAGTGGACAGGTTTAAAGAGACTGTACTCTGCATGATGCATGGCAAAGATTTTGTTATCAATCATGTCATGAGTGCTTGAGACAGAGCTGATTCTTTATGAATGAATCTGTCTCATTATCAACCTCTCTAGCAAGCACATCTGTGCTATTAGACCACCAGTTCAAACAGACTAGGCCATGGATGATCAGCAATACTGGATCCAGGATAAATGACAGGAGCAGTTCCTCCTCCCAGCTCTGCCCATAATTAAACTAAAGCTTGCAACTGCCAAGCTAATACATCTGCCTTGGTTAAACATACCTGTTTAAGTGTAAGTCTTAAATGCTTCCTGAGTTGGTATTCCTTATCAGTTTATATTCAGTTTCCATTGGAATATACATACAACGTTTTTGTAAAAATTGAATGCTCACTTCTAACTCTCAGTTACAGTTTTGATAAAAAGTCTGTAAGATTGGTGGGAAAGATAAAGTGGAAACTGCACTTGTAAAAAAAAAAAACAATGACTTGGTACTCTGAACACGTACAAAACTGTAATCAATAGGCTCAGTGCAAGCTTACTTTAAAACAGAAATCAATAGCAATTAGGCCACATTTCTACTAAAGTCCATGCTGAATGGCGCAACAAAGCCTGTACACTTCATAAATAGTTGATCTCTAAAATTGTGTCATGTATGTACTTCACCAATTAATATCTTTAGTATTTTTTTTTACTATGGTAACAAACTTGCACTGACTGTTGCACAAGATTTGTAAGATGCAAACGGGTTAAACAAACATTTCACTCATTGATGTTGTAATTGTTTTGTTTTATCATATTGAATGTTCAAATCAGAATTCATTTCACTGATATCATTGTAACCTTTACAATGTGGTAATAAACATATGATTAAGAAGATGCTCATTGTTCAAGCTATTTTTATTATATAAACATAACACAATTATTTCCATGACTACATTACATTGGAGAAGCAACATCACTTTAGGTTTTACCAGCCAGTCTTCCTCTCTTACTTCTGTGTAACCTATATAACCTGTGTAAAGTTAATCCTAAGCCTTAAATGTTTGCATTTAGTTTACATAAAAAATGTTTAATATTTTATTTGTAATAAACTGTCTGTTATCTTTTTTAATTTCTTGTCAGCTGGGATAGCCTACAGTTATAAACTTGATCAGATGACCCAAACTGTAGCAAGGGCAGAACATTGTTTATCTATGGGGACTGCATGCTGCTAGCTTTGTTCCCTGAAAGAATCTAGTTAATTGCCCCATGGGAATGATTTTATATGGATAGCATGCACCTGTGGCAAGGAGCAACTGGGCTGGAAAAAAAAATGCAGCCTAAATGATTTTTCTTTTAAGCCTATATTGTTGTCACAAGCATAGGATAACATTATGTTTCATATTATGTGTTTCCTATCCAATTGTCTGCATATTATGCGGTTCTGTCCTTGTTGGTGACCCTAATACACACCCAAAGTGAAGCTTGCTATAGTTCTCAAAGTCCTTGCCAAGAATTTAATTTACAAAAACATAATATTAGAATATGTGCTGAAAAAACTGTTTGATGGACTTTTCTTTGTTTTCAATTGTGACATACAGCATATATTAAAAAAACATGTATAATTAGTAAAGATTCACTTGGAAGCACACTAAAGCACAATTCTTGTATAGTCCAGGCCAAGATCATATCAATATTTTGCATCTTTTTGTCAGTAACCCTTGTAGAAATTCGGTTAGAGACCTAACATTTGCATTCTGTATCACAAAATCTTAACCTCTTCAATATGCCATATTTTGACTGGCTGGCCACCTCCATCTTCTTCATGTTACACCCTTTGAAAGCCACAGGGAGTAACATAATAACAAGCCAAAAACATTAAATGCTGAAATAGGTTGTACAGTGGCAGAATGTTTGAAAAAGACATGGAATATGCAGCGACCAATAAAAATAAAAACACTTCCCATGTTATTATTATTTATGTAAAATGAACTTGTCTTCTGTTATATTTACATAAGTGGTAATGTTGGAAATGTCTTTGTCACAATGGTGCTCTCTGGAATTAAAATGATCTCCCGCATGGAGCCTTCTGTGTTTCATTCAACAGCAGAGATGTTGTCTCTATTGCCTCACATTAAGTGTTTTTCACTACTGTTTTTCTTGTTCTATATCACACACTGTACATAATGTTTTTGTGATTTTTTTTTTCTTATTCCATGAATTGGATATATTAAATCGTGCAAATGGATGGGTTTTGTTAAATGGGGTTTTATTCTAGCCTTGAAATCCCATTGCTATATAATGATTTATCAAATAAACATGTAACTGCAGACAAAGCCTAGCCTTAACATCCCATTGCTAGTTAATGCTTTCTTGGGTGGATTGGTGATCGGCAGACAAAATCTAGTCTTGGAAGTCCATTTAATGGCAACAGGTTTCAGAAATTTGTGTGCTTAACAATGGGAAAACCCAAGATACTCCATGTGATGGTAGGAAATGCATCTATACTCCCCTTCCCTTTTCCTATCCTTATTGCAGCCACAGTGATAAGATACATACATTGTAGGTATGGTTGAATAAAGACACAGGTCCATCGAGTTTAACCTATGTGGTTGTGTGTGTGTGTTTGAGTTACTAAGATCACCTGTACTCTGTATATCTTGCTCTCTGAGAAAAGTATCTAGATGAGTCTTGAATGACTCCATACTTTCAGCTGAAGCCACTCTCTGTGGAAGGGAGTCCCACAATTGTACAGCTCCCACAGTAAAGAATCCCCTTCGCTCTTTAAGATTTAGGGCCCATTCACACCATGTCCGGTATGTTAGATTTTTCTTTCGCACCAAAAATGCATCGCAGTGCATTTGTATGTGATTTCTGCGCTCAGTTTACACCAGGGCAGTCCGTTTCAGTGCAGGAAAAAATAAATACTGCATTTCACATTTTCTCTGCACTGGAATGCACCGGAACGCGTCACATGCGCATCACAAATGCACTACACTTGACAGAATGAAAAAAAAAAGTTCCCTGACTACTAAAACAATACACGCAAGACTGAAAAATGGCATTCAATTGCATCCAAATTTTATCCTGATTTTACATGAATGAGAAGTGCTGAAAAGGAGCGCTGTCATGAGTACAACACTTCATGTATTATGATTGCATGCATACTGCTCTTTTGATGTAGCTGCACACTAATTGCCTGCATGCTGCTCTTTGATTGCCTGAATACTGGTCTTTTGATGTAGTTACATAGTTACATAGTTACATAGTATTTGAGGTTGAATAAAGACATTAGTCCATCAAGTCCAACCTATTAGGATCTCATTCTAGGAGTACCTGTACCCCTGTATATTGCGGTCCCTTAAGAAATCGTCCAAAAGTAGCTGCACATTGATTTCATGTATACTGCTCTTTTGATGTAGCTGCACATTGATTGCCTGTATACTGGTCTTTTGATGTAGGTCTCCTGCGAGCATGTTGCAATAGCCATCACAAAGAACATGCCTACATACAAATCAAACATGTTTGCTCACAAGCTCACACAAACAAGAGGAAGTGCTACGACATGGAGGAGGAAGTGACCTCAGAGATTAATCTGCATAATGACATTCCACACAAAAAAGCACTGAAACGCATAAAAAATGCATCACAAACACGTCACAAATGCACCGCACCTTGTTTGCAGAAACGCGTGCAGATCTGGTCCAGACATGATGCGACAGGGCCCTAAACCTTTTTTCTTCCATGTCTTCTTGAGTGAACTAACAGTAAACAGTTTATTACTGATTATCCCATCATTAAAAAATGTGTAAATTAATATCATGTTAATATCATACAAATACCATAAACCAGACTAGCCACTGGGGTTTACTATAGTCAAATGAGTTCCTTTTTGATTGGCTCACTGCACTTTGATGCAGTTTGATTAATAAAGGAACACTTTTTCTATGGTACATGTTTTGGATGTTGCAAATGACTAAATTAGGCTATGATTTGCTGAGGAGGAACAGTGGCCACACATGGGGGGGAATTTATCAAAGCAATTGCGACAGTTTTAGCTGCTTAGATCATTTTTTTTAATGTGCAAATCTGTCTTTTAACATGTACCCCTGTTTTGGCCAGAGCTTGCACTACTTTTCCAATTGCACGTGTTTTGTGCCTGTTTTGCATCTGATTTCATCTGCACTTGTCCTACGGCTGTCTGAAACTGGAGCATCACCTAACAAAACAATCACAACTTAAGAAGTCCCCATGACCACTTCTGCAAGAAGTGACAGTTTAGCTTTTTGCCTGGAGTTACAAGTCTTCTTTCCTGGAGTCTATTAAACCTCATTTATGAACAACATTACACTAGCAACACAAATCTGGCACAAACTGCGTCAAATATGTTCTGTGCAAGTTCAAACACTCGCAATTGCTATGATAAATTCCCCCCATGATTTTGATGTGTCTTTTTGTTTTTGCCTTCTCTTTTCAGTTTATACAATTAGATATCAAAGAAAAAATGTGATATACACTTGCACAACATCTCATCTCAAAAGAGAAATAGTATTAAATATCAAAGCAAAAATATGAGATATGCTTGCACAACATTTCGTCTCCGTGGATAAAACTGATACTGATTGATTCAAATATCTTCTACAATGATAATATTTTTAACTGTATTAAGATGTTGCACTCAGGGGATATGCCCTCTAAGCCCACATTCACACCAGCGCCTTTTGTGCGAGTTTGGCACGTGTTCACGGAAATGTCACACTGAGCCTGTCATACTAAGCCTGATGAAGGGGTCCCTGCGTGGCCCCGAAACGTCACCATCAATGTGACTATATGCGTCAATAAAAGACGTTCACTTGGCCAGTTTTCTTTGGTGTAATGGTGACATTTCACTTCTTCATTGTTCCCAGTGGTGCCGTCCACAGTCATTTCAGCACCCATTTACAAGGAGTTTTCAGTAAGGAGTGCAGTGGGATACTTGTTGAGCAAAAACCCCAAAACACATGTTGCAAAATCTGCTACATGAGCTTTTTTGACACGTGCAGGCCCTATTAAACTCAATGGGAATGTGCGGCAAACACAGAGCACGAACACGAAAGATTGCACTCGAACGTGACGTGCGTTCATGGAACATACAGGTGTGAATATGGGGTAAAACATCACCTAAGTATGAAGGGAGTACCTTGCATGTGCCAGAATATCTTCCCTGCTAGACAAGTAAAGTAGTTGCAAGAAACTTCTGTATGTTTGCTAGTCTATGCAAAAAAGCCAATGTCATTGTTTCCTGCATTACTGAACACTGTAACACCATTTTCAGCAATCAACCATAACTACAATGTAGCTATTTTGTTACATTATTAATAAACAATTGTACCTAAAGCCAACAATGTTTAACTCCCTTCATAATGTTAATCTGAAAGATGGGAAGCATTGCACAGGGGCATGTCAGCCTGTAATGCTACAGGCTGACAGCAGGACTACAGGCAAGCTGTGTGCAAGCATGGCATCCCGTAAGTCTTAGACTCAACACAGTGCTCAACCTATGAATGCTACCACGTAACTGTATCCATGGTTAGCTTTGTCAGGACATACCATGAGCCATGCAGTGTGACGGGGACTAATTTATAAATCAGGAACAAATAAAAGCCAGAAATATGTTTTATATAAGGAAACGAGTAATGCGTACTGATAATTTTCTATTTTAGGTTTATATACATTTAAAGAAATCATGAACATATTTTTTAAAAATCATATTTTTTAATGTAAGTAACTTCACCATACATTGTACCACAAACAAAATGTGTTTATTTATCAAGTTCCCAAAAAAATATACAGTATACTGGTTGTTTGAAAAATGTTACTTGTTAAATTAGGAAAAACATTTTTTTCTCCCTTTTATTTTTCTAAATTAATACAATGTAAAGAAAGCATTGTGTCTGCCCAATAAGCAATGTACAGTATGTATCACTTCAGTGTTATAGCCAAAGGCAAAGGTATTGCTGAATCGATAGGACCAAACCCGAAATTTACAAACTTTTTCTGGTCCAAATGGGGTAAAACGGTATAGAGGCTGAAAGGGTTGATCAATATTTGAGGCTGTATCTAATTTAGATGAAGTGAATAAGTCTCAACAAAAATGTAATCTTCATCCAAATACTAACTGCTCAACAGTCCTGGGTCTTTTTTGTTATATTTTTTCATTCAAGATGCGCCAAATATTTTTAATTGTTGAAAAGTCTGGACTGCAGGCAGTCCAGAAATGCACCCGGACACTTCTACCAAGAAGCCATACTGTTGTCATAGATGCAGTATGCGGTTTAGCATTGTTCTGCTGAAAATGCAAGGCCTTCCCTGAAAAAGACATTGTCAGGATAGGAGCATATGCTGCTCTAAAACCTACATATCTCTTTCAGTATTGATGGTGCCTTTCCAGATGTCCAGGTTGTCCATTACATACATACAAATGCACCCCCATACCTTCAGAGATGCAGGCTTTTGAAATGAGCGTTCATAACAAACCGGAAGGTCCCTCTCCTCCTTAGTCCGGAGGACGCGTTGCCCATGGTTGCCAAAAAGAATGTCAAATTTCGATTTGTCTGGCCACAAAACAGTTTTCCACTTTGTGAAAGAACCATTTTAAATGAGCTTAGGCCCAGAGAAGACTGCGGCATTTCTGGATCATGTTCAGATATGGCTTCTTCCTTGCATGACAGAGCTTCAACTGCATTTTTGGATGGCACGGCGAACTGTGTTTACAGAGGGTGATTTTTGGAAGTATTCCTGAGCCCACACAGTGATGTCCATCACAGAATCATGCCTGTTTTTAATGCAGTGCCATCTGAGGGTCTGAATATCATGGGCATCCAATATTGCGTTTCAGCCTTGTCCCTTGTGCACAGAGATTTCTCTAGATTCGCAGAATCTTTTGATGATATTATGTACTGCAGATGATAAAATATTTAAAGTCTTTGCAATTTTACATTGATGAGCATTATTCTGAAATTGTTTGACAATTTTTAGATGCAGCTTTTCACAGATTGGTGAACCTCTGCCCATCTTTAGTTTTGAGACACTCTGACTCTCTAAGAGGCTCCTTTTTTCCCCAATCATGTTACTGACCTGTTGCCAATTAACCTAATTGGTTGCAAAATATTCTTCCAGCTCTTCCTTATTAGTACCACTTACTTTGCCAGGTTTTGTTGTCTCTCCCAACTTTTTTATAGATGTGTTGCTGCCATCAAACACAAACAGACAAACTGTAAATAAACTCACACCATAAACAAAAGTATTTTATTTGAAAAAACAAACACAACAGGGTCCTTCTTTTTTAATTTTTTACTGTGGACTGTTAAAAGTTAAGAATATCACTTTTTTTTCTAATGTCACTTTGCTGCAACGAAAATTAGTTTGTAATTATCTAGCGCATCCGAAATTAACTAAAATTTCCCGAAACAAATTTAATTTTGGCCTTGAATCCCTAAAAATGAAATAACCAAAAATCTGAAACAAAACAAACCTAATTTTTTGCCGGCTTACTTGTCTAGTAATTTTGTTATCCTATTGCTATTTATATAAGGAATGAGCACAACTGAGAGTATTCATTTCCCAAAACTTCAGCAAAAAACAGGAGATTTTAGCAAAATGTTACCATTTCGGTAAACTGCATTGGAATCAATGTTAAGAGGAAACTAAGGTGATTTTTAATGTGACAAAAAACCCGCAAAACAAAGTATAAAGAAAAAAAAAGCAACATAACGCATACACAAACAAAAAGAAAAAGAAGGAAGTGAAAAAATATAAATACAAAAAAACCCAAAAGGAAATAAACTAAGCTG
>NW_017307180.1:634193-637943 GCF_000935625.1 Nanorana parkeri
CAATAACCAAAATTAAGAGTATCTGCTTCAGTACGATTTCATCGAAGATAAAATATGTAAATCTGAACCAAAATCAATTTTTGACAAAATCACTCCGCTCTTACTTATTTTATAATATAACTACTATACATATTACATAGCAATATTCAAATAAAAATTATATTTCTATTAAAAGGCTATTACTATCCACAATCTCCCACTTCCCCTTGGGATAATAAGTATTAAAGTAAATAATAAGTGATCTAACCTGAAATAGTTCCGTCTAATAGAAAAAGTTCTGTCTTAACATATCTATGGAAAAAATAAGCCAATAGGTTATTTTGAACTACAGACCTTTTCAGAATAACCTGCAACATACAAGTGTTAGCAGCATGTCGCTTTTTACACCTTCGTGAGACTATGTGATTACGCACTGTTTAGCCTGATTCATTATGAGAAATTGAGAGTGCCAAGCCTTTCAAACAGAAAGCTGAAAGTATTCTGACTTCACAGCAGTGTGATCTTGTGTTTTCAGCACTTTTATATTAAGTTCTAAATTAGCTGGGCCTACAGGCAAATACCTGTGAGGACACTAACTGGAAATGTCAAGAAATCTATAAAAAAGACTTTTACTTGCCAACCATCTAACTCTCTGCTAACCAATCTACAGCAATGGTTGTTACATATGAGTGAGCTGTACAGATTGATAGAATGGGCTACTGAACTGCTACAGGTAATGTTTCTGTGATTAATTCTACATCGTTGTATCTTACCCAATGAGAAAACAGCCAATGACTTGACATTGTTGCTTTAGCACAAATATTCAAAGTAAGTTACAATTTTCCTAGCTGCTCTTGGTTTCTATGGACATGATCCTAGCCCTTTACACTGCCATAATGAATACACCTCAGGAACTACTGCCGGCTGCACCGGGGCCTTAAGATGTGGGGGGGCCCAGTGAGGTCCGGTCCTGGGCACCCCCCTTGGTGAAATATGGGGCAGTGCACTGCAGGGTCCCTGGGGCCGATTGGCATCGCAGATTGCATGTGCAGGAGAACCGATCTGCCCTGGAACAGCTGATTGGTCCTGATATGTCCCTTCTATACAACTTTGTGAGTGCGATCTCACATTTCACCGCACTCATAAAGTCGGGTAGAAGTGACATTTTAGGACCGATCAGCTGTTTCAGGGCAAATCGTTTCTCCTACACATGCAATCTGCGATGCCAATCTGCCCTGGAACAGCTGACAAAGGGTTGGAATGCTTGACCTATTGGCGGTGACACATTCCACCGCTAAAAAACTGGTCGGGATTACGTTAAAATGTGTGACCACGTCACCGGTACCACATTCTAATATAGTCACAAACTTTGATTTGAGAACAACGCCATCAGGGGGGTACGGCGGTGTGATCCGCTCCCGCGCCCCCCCCCCCTTGGGAGAGGGGGCCCAAGATAAAATCTGGCACCAGGGCCCTTTGTTCATTAGGTCCCCACTGATATACATGATAGGGCCTTTTGTAACATCTTCTTTATACTTTAAAGGAAATGTGTCATGAGAGAAACATGGATACTGTAACTGCTGAGCTAGCCTTCTGAAAATCCTAGCTGCCAAGCTGTAATGCTGACACTTTAACTTGCTGAACCGGAAAAAGTTGCATATAAGCACATCTGACTATTCTCTGCTTTCCTGATCTGTATATGTGTGTTAGTGACTGAGGTAGTACTGGAGATAGTGAGTCAACAATAGAGATGAGCTTACTGTAGGTTCGGACTAAACCCAGTCCAAACCTGAGCGCCTCCAAACAAAGAAGTGCCATGGACACTTCCACCCAATCAGTTCCAGTATGGGCATTCCCCCCCTGCAGCTCCATGTAAACGAAGGGTGTGGTATGCTTGTGCTGAAGTCATTAATATTGCTATCTGGCCATATTAGGTAAATGTAATTTAACAAATATAGGCATGTAGCCATATAAGGTCAAAGACATCCCGCTCCTTTGCTATTGATAAGCTGGAGGCGAGGAATTCCCTACCAGCAGATGATGCAGCGGCATGAAGGAGCTTCCTTCTGTGTTCAGGAGGGGATCCTTCCAGGTTCAGAGGAGCTCAAGTTTGCAACTCTCTAAACATTTTCCAACAGGCCAGCAATGGCAGCCCCCTCATTTCCCTCAAAACAGATTTACTGTAATACTGTACTTAGAAAATAATTGCTAGAAAAGAACTTGCTATTTGCCTGTTCTGTTTTGTGCATCCATGCTTGTTCTGGGCCAGTCCATCAAAAATAATTGAGATCAAAAGAGACGGACAACTAGTGTATTCATGAAAAGCAGCAATGGCAGGCTCTGTATTTCTCTCAATACATGTTGCCTTGAAAGAGTTAGATTTTAACTTCTGTTTCTTACACATCTAACACTGGATTACCACTGGGAACACCAGTCATAGATTTGATATCTGCCATCTCTGAGGAAAAACCAGACCATTTGGCAGTATACATGGGGAAGATTAAGAAGGTCCATAACAGAGTGACAGTCTAGCAACAACTCCAAGTACTCACAGATACAAGTACTGATACATTTTTGTTTATTATCATGTGACACTTTTTCTAAAACATTATAGACAAATTATTTCAGGGCAGTGGTAGGGTTAGGGTTATGGGAGCCATATACATAAATTACTAAAGCGGAGGCTCCCAGACCCATATGGCATTCAGTAGCTCATGAATGCAATTTGGAAATTTGGATCCCAAATGCCATTCGGGTCTGGGAGCCGTATACATATATTACTAAAGCTGAGGATCCCAGACCCGAATGGCATTCAGGAGCTCCCGAATCAAATTAGGAAATTCTTATCGCGAATGCCATTCGGGTCTAGGAGCAGCAGCTTTAGTATTATATGTATACAGGCAGTTCCTGGGTTACATACAAGATAGGGACTGTAGGTTTGTACATAAGTTGAATTTGTATGTAAGTCGGAACAGGTACATTTTTTAAGTGTAACTCCAGCCCCAAATTTTTTTTTTCGTTTTGGATAGCATAAGGTCACGTTTGTTTTGCTGTCTGTTCCCGTTGTTCACAAGATTATAATATAATTTTTTTTAAACTTTTATTTAAAATGACACCAAAAAAAGTTTTTTTTCTATTTTTAATTTTATTTTATAAACTTTATTTTTTTATTTGTTTGCATTTTTAACTATTTTACTTTTTTTTTTTAAATTTACATTTTTTTGACTTTTTAATTTTATTTGTTACTTTAATGCTGGGAGCAATAGCCAGCCTGCTATTGGATATTTCAAATTGCAATAGCAGGTTGGCTATTGCATCTGCCCATGAGAACTGTGGAACTCGGTTCGTAAGTAGGGGTCGTCCGTAAGTCGGACGTCCATAAGTCGGGGACTGCCTGTATACTGTATAGGTCTCCCATATTGCCGTAACGAAAATTCGTGTTCAGACCCATTCGGATGCATTAAACCGAAAAACACATCTGATTGGCCAGAAAAGTCACATGTCCGATTCAGTTTCGTTTTTGAATGAAAATCGGACGGGATCCAAAATTTGTAAACGGAAATTCGGATTCGGGTAAATTTGAATGCATTGGGATTTGGAAATGCGGATGTGTCCAAATGTCCACATTTTGGAAAATTCATCCGAATTTTGATTCAGAATTAAACGAATCACACATGTCTACAAATCACACGTTAGCATTTTGGCACCACCATCCAATAAGTCAATGCAGCTTTCACACATGCATTGATGGGCAGTTTTAAGCCCCCCCCC
>NW_017307180.1:638180-654087 GCF_000935625.1 Nanorana parkeri
CCAGCAGCACAAAGCCTTGAGAGAGTTGGGTAATTGTGTACAGTTCACAATTCAAAAGGTACTAGTGGAGAGGTAATATGCCTGAGGGCTAGCCAAGTCCTTTCCATAAAGGCAGCTGTGCGGATGCACTCTCTGGTGGTACCCACTAATGTTATATTTCTGCATGCATACATAACTGCAGTTTGCAATATTCTAAATTAAAATAGGTAAAATAAATCAAAAAATATATTATCACTAAGGCAGCTTCATTAACTACAGCTCCAGCACAGCTGCTCTGGCACTGTGTATATTTACTTATACTGGAATGGCTGACCACAGGACCATAGATCTTGGTGGTCATGCAATGCCATGCATATACAGTAAATAACAAGAATATTCACTATGGAACAAAATTAAAATTTCTTATATCATAGGTGAAGATTTACATAAGAAAAAAATAAAACAACCGGTAGTTTGCAACATGCACTCTGCCATTGGCTTAGGCCTGTGTGGTGCCTGCTATTCTGGGCCTCTGAGAAAGATTATCTTGCCATAAAACAGCTGCTCTGAGTTCTTCTAATACTCGGGTGCTAGAGTTTATGGCCACGACTAGAGACGGGGCTGTTTTAAGACAGTGGTGGACCCAATACAAACATCTCATGTGTGGGTTCCCTATTGAGCTGGATAATCCGCAAGGAAACCTAAGCAGGAATCTAGGGCTCGATGGATGTCCAGAGGCCTATCTATGATCTTTATGCTGCTGCAGCAAACCACAGGTATAGCACAAGCCATACCAGTACAGGTAACGCAAATGAGGAGCCTTCTCTGTGCCTATTGCAATATTTATCGGTGTAAACAGGGGGGGGCTAAGCTGCTACCTTGCCTAGGGCCCTTTTTGGCTTCAATCCATCTCTAGTTCCCACATCATCTTTTTATCACCCAAACTTAAAGGAGAACTATGGGGGCCAGGGCTTTTCCTCATAGTTCTCCTAAGGGTAACAGGAGGACACAAACTAGCGTCCTCCAGTCACCCTAAGCTCAGTATACCGCGAGCTACAGCTCGCAGTATACTGAGACGCATTACTGTCGAGATCCACCAAGCTGCGGGATTGACAGCTGGCTCTGCCTATCTAGAGGCAGAGCCAGCTGTGCCCGCCCCCTCCCCCGCACCGCCAGTCAGCGCTGGAGGATCGGACAGGGGAGGGGGTGAATCCCTGCAGGGAGCCGTGAGTGACAGTCACGGCTCTCTGCAGGGATATATTGAGAAGTGAGCGAGCAACGCTATGTGTTCGCTCACTTCCCGATCTATTGAGCCGACCTGTGACAGTTTCATTGTCACAGGTCAGCTAGAACTATGAGGATGAGTGGTTTTCACTCGCCTCATAGTTCTCTTTTAAAGGAATTCTAATACCAAATATATAGACAGAGAAAAAGAGTGCTATTGGCTTTATGGAACTACAAGTACTAGCATGATTGTCAAGCTGTCAGGGGGGGAAGGGGGGGGGCTTTCAAGGTCACTTTTTATTTAAATGGTTTTAAAAAGTTGTTTTATAGTTGACATATCCCTGCCAGTCTATCCAGTCTACATCACTATGGTTTTTACTGGACAATGTGCCTTGCATGTATATCTTAAGAAGAAATATAAACTGAGAATCTCCCTCCAGCAGAACTCCAGGTTCGCTCCAACAGAAGTCTAGGCTCCCTCCAGCAGGACGGACTCCAGACTACCCTCAGCAGGACTCCTCCAGCAGAACTCCATTTTCCCTCCAGCAGAACTCCATGTTCCTTCCAGCCGAACTTTCAGCAGAACTCCAGGCTCCTTCTAACAGAAGCCTAGACTTCCTCCAGGAGGTCTTCAAGCTTCCTCCACAATGTCTCCAGGCCCCATCCAGCAGGACTCCGAGCTCCCTCCAGCAGGTCTTCAGACTTCCTCCAGCAGGACTCTTGGCTCCCTCCACCTCCCTCCATGTTCCCTTCCTTAGAAATGTAGGCTTAATACAGCAGAACTCCAGGCTACTTCCAGCAGGACTTCAGCCTCCCTCCAGGCTCCCCCTAGGAGGACTCCAGGCTCCTTTGATTTGCAATCTACTTGTAAATACTTTCATCTTCATTTTGTCATTGGATGTTTTTCTATTCTGCATAATTATAAAATAGTATAGTATCCCACAAATAAAATATCTCCACATTCTACTTTAAACTGGAGAAATATTACTGTATTTAATAGTAAAAACTAGGGACAGACATACAATTGAGGAGAATCTACCCTTTTGAGGAGTTTACATTTTTTTGTGGGTTTTTGTTTTACGTGTTAAAAAAATCCTTAAAAGTATTTTTGCAAATGTCAAAGTCCCATTAGTTAAATGTGTTTTTCCTCCTTTGAATTTACAGGTTTATTAATCGGGGGAAAACTGGCTAAAGGATAAGGTGTAGCACAATTTCTGAAATGATCTTTGTTACTTGTTTATTAGCAGACCCCAAATTTGATATAGAACATAGTGGACAACAGACACTGCATTATATATCTCAGGGTAATATACACGTAATACAGAAACCAGCGGGTATTTGTTTTAGCATAAACAATTCTTTGTAGCATATTGGCAGCAAAATTCCTCCATGTAAGAGTGGCCATCCTGGAACTATCACTTGTCTCTAGAATGCAGACATTTCTACAGGAAGAACATTTTACATTTCTTCTTTCGTGCATTTTGTTCCTAACAGGTACAGTTTTTATCTTGCACAAAATCTAGTCTCAGAATGATTGCACAAAGGTTTTCACTGATAAAGAACTAGAGAGGTCAACGTCAACTAATGTTATCAATGGAAAATGGGACATTTTCTTAATCTTATGCAGAGATAATTTTTTTCTTGCAAGAAGGCTTGTTCTATGATTAGCTCCAATGAATGAAGTCTAGAAAGTAATTTTACCTTAAAGAACACCTGCACTGAGAAAATACCTGTATGTAGGTTGTACTAAAATCTATTTCGGAAAATGCAAGTTGGGTTTTTCTTATGTTCAGATATATTTCAATCTTTCTGGAGTCACCGACTTGGATTATGGAGAGCAGGAGTTTTGACTTTCCTCTTCTTTGGTTTCACTAGCTACTTGCTTGTTCACTTTAAATTATTATTGCTACAAAAGATATGCTTCTTGTCCGATTCGGCACTTGAAATAAACACAGGTTGCTTCTCTGCCTTTTCATCTTCAGTTAAAATATCCACCTAGCAATATGGTAATGTGAAGAGAGATGCTGATTGTTTGCCATGGGCAACTGCTCTACATTCTGTCTGCTCCAGTTTTGATAAATGCACCTTTCAATATTAATAGTCTTAAAGGAGCCCCAGTTATAGAGGTGGTTAATCCAGAGATGATGTATGCACTGATCCTGCAGCCTTGTTAGTTGGATGGGGAAACATCCATGTAACAGCACTGTGCAGAAAACATAAAAAAACCGGCGCACAGATCTAAGTGCAGTATAAAAGTAACTGTTTAATAAAGGTTAAAAGTAATGCACTTACAGGATATTTAAAAACATCTCGCTGTCACACCTCAGATGGGATGGGGTGATCAATGTTTATGTGAAAATATTCTGTACATCTCTTATCACGTGATTCCATATGGTATATTATGATAAAGCTTCCAGTGGTTTTCTAAAGAGATAGTAGATATAATATATACTGCACCAGCAGTTTAATTCAAGCAAAATAAAATAAAGGCAAAAGATAATGTATAGTTTTGCGTCCTTTTTCTTGTTAGAAAAGGTTTTCCCCCCCCCCCCCATCTGCATTAATTCCTGAGTTTCTAGTAGACACTAGTGTGCAGACAGTTAATCCATGTCTACTGCCTTGTTGATCAACCTGTTCTGGCTGCATGGTTGATTCCTTTCATTCACCAGGAGACAAACAACAATAAGGTGGATAAAGAACAATTTGCTTTGCTACAAAGCTGTTTCTAAACAGACATAATGGCGAGTAAACAGTACAGTCAAGCGGTATTTAATATTCTTGTTTAATGGACTGAGCAATAAATTCAGAAAGTCTAGGTAAATAGTCACAAAGGGTCATGCACTAAAGCTATAATTTAAAAAAAACATGATAAAATCCACATTAAACAATCACTGACATGTGCACGGAGGTTTAAACCAAGCTTAAAAAGATAAAGACAAATGGACCAGATATGTACATCAAAGTGTGAGTTTAACCTGAACTCTGCATTTAATAGCAGAAGTTATTTTGTACATTCTGTAAACTGTCTTACAATGCTAATTAAAAGTAAAGTGTAACCTCTTCAATCACATTGAAGCAATCGCATCTTTACACTGATATCTGTCTACTTCAAGTAAATTCTATATACTATAGAGAAGCACACAAGGCATTGCCAATCGTACACTAAATACTATGAGATAGCTCTGACCAAGATTCAATAATGTTTTTGTGCGGCTCTCTAAAATTAAAGGTGTATTGTTTTTAAGGAGATTCTAAAATCACACACAGCTATTTATATTTTTACAGCTCTTTACCTGTAGAGAAAGTGAAATATTTGGCATTTTTTAAAAACTTGTTAACTGCCAATTTGAGCAAAACAAGGCACCAAAATGACAGCTTGTAGTATTCTTCCATTGAATTCCAGGAAAATAAGTGAACTATGTGTCTGATCATTTCTCTCTAACTTCATTTTAAAAAGCTCCTGTTCTGAGGTTCTAACATATTCATGTTCTGAGGTTCACATATTATTCCACAAATGTTAATTAATGGAAGCACTTGCAAAAACGGGTTTGTAATGTATACTTTGTTAACCTTTAAGACAATGGGGAGAAGATATGGAGGCATTTGTTCTAAGCCCCAGAATAGCCACTCCAGGCTCAATGCTGCAAGTCCCTAGCCAAGGGTGATGCCAATGGTGACAAAATAGATATTTACAGATCTCTTTGGTAATGAAGTATTTGTGTTAAGGATATGTTTTATAATGTTTTTATTAAGTCAATCTCTGCATGCTAATTTATACGTCTGTGTATTTATGTATTGATAACTAACGCTTTCAAAAGATGTTCCAAAATCTTGCTTTTCATGATGATGAAAGTGATAGTGATTCCAGTATTTACCGCTAGATGGAGCCAAGCTGTATGCAGATACAACAGTTACTAGACTGGGGTCTTGCCATCTATTTCAATCATTCTAGGTGTTTTAGTACTTTATATATTTTCACCCTGGAGTCAGAGCAATGACATGTGGAATTCCCTTCTGCAGTCAGCTGAGAGCATTGATCATTTCAAAAAACACTTAGATGAGTTTCTCAATTTACAGAATATACAGGGATATGGGAGTTGTTAGTGACATGTACATACACACATATAGGTTGAACTAGATGAGCCTGTGTATTTATTCAACCTTACCTACTATGTAATTATGTAACTATGAGTGAGTTCCTCTAAGACACTAGGCTTGTTCACACATTTTTATGAGAAATTTGTATTATTATCATTATTATTATTATTATTGTTATTATTATTTTCACATTTCATTTACTAATTTATCAAGCACCAGATTATTTTGCAGTGCTGTACAATCTGCAAAATATGTATTGATTGAAGCCCAGACAGAAAAAAAACACACCTATTTGCTAGATCATATAATCTATTGATTAACAAGTTTGACACACATTCTAGATTTTTGAAAATTGAACTGATACATCAAATATTCCCAGCGCTCCCTATTAGAGATGAGCAAAATTGAGTGTAGAAAAGAGTTGTGAAATTGGAACGTATCAGCAATATGTTGCCATATTGTCTTACGACAAATTATATCGACATTTTGTAATAACTGCCTAACCTTTCTGGGAGTAATGCAATTTTCCCAATTGTGTGATTGATAGGAATTGATAGGAAACCATATATGCATCATTAAGCCAGTAGCTAGTGGTACCACATACTTTGATTACAAAAAGTATTTTTCTTTTGTTTTATTAGCTGTGACTTATGCAAATTATTGCTTCACTTACATACCATTAGGTCCTAATGAAGCAGTTCAGACTCTAGCACATCTGTGCACTCTACATTTGGACAGATGCTACACTGCATGATAATGGACTTGACTTTCCAGAGACCACCGAGAGTGGAATGAGAAGTCGGCTGCCCTATATGGGGATTCTAAGGAATGATGAAGAGGGAGTCAGACTGGAAGCTGAAGGAAGGATGGAAGCTGTAGTAGAGAGTTAAATACAAATAGCCTGAATTATGCCCAAACAGTAGACAGAATTTTTTTGTGGGATATTGAGGAGAAGGACATTAGGATGGTAGGACAACGTCCTGGTTAAGATGGAAGACAGACAACAACTTATACAGAAAGTACTACCTTATCCTTGTGGATAACCCGAAAGGGCTCTTTACAAGTCAAGGCCGCCAATTCGGGAACATGCCTGGCAGAAGCGATGTTAACGAAGAAGTCTGCCTAGCGAGTGAGAAGCGCCATAGGGATATCTCTAAGAGGTTTAAAAGGCAGCTTTTGTAGTGCTGACACCACTAAGCTGAGGTTCCATGGATACATGTCATGTCTGTTATTGAACTTGGACATCTGACATCTTTTTCACACCTGTGATGAGCAAGGCAGACAAGGCCAAAACATGAAGTTCTGTCCAGGCCAGAATCAGGTCCACTTCTCTTTTTCCCTGATGGTTGATGTAGGCCCCAGCTGTAGAGTTGTCCAGCTGAATCCTGGTCAGATGGCCTTGTAACTGAGAGTCCAGCATTGCAGGGACGACTGAATGACCCTGGGATCCAGGATGTTGATCAGAAGATGAGATTCTTACACCAGCCAGGTCCCTTGAAATGAGAAGTTCCCCAGGACTTCTACCTAGCCTGACAGGCTTGCATCCAATATAAGAATCTTTCAGACCATCAGGGGAATGGATTTTCCTAATTCTAGCACTACATTGGAAATCCACAAAGCCAGGGCAAGCCTTGCCTTGCTAGCCAAGTGAATGGGGAAGTCCAGAAAATGGAGCTGCTAGCTCCTTGCAGTCAGATAGGATATTTTCCAGGGGAAAGAAGACCCTGGACAGAACTGTGCCCAAGACTAGGCCCAACTCAACTTCCGGAGATTTAGGATTAATGAAAGCTCTGCAGGGTTTGCATAGTTAAAACTTGTACACTGCGGCGATCCCCTGAGACTGGAGCAGAGCAAAAACACGGGCCACATCTTGAGAAGGCCTGAGGCGCAGCAGACAGGCCAAATCAAAGGGCAACAAACTGGCAGCTATGCATGTCCACAGCTTGTTCCTGAATTTAGAGTCCTACCGAGTCAGGACTTGGAGGGCAGAACTGAGAACCTTGCTTGAATTCAGGTCCCGTGGCTAGGGAGGAATGAAAGAAGCACTTCTTGAAGAAGGGAGCAGATAATTTTGCTGCTGGAGACTTGGACTTCCTCTTCTTCTGAGGTAAGACGGTGGAACTTCCTGGCGGGATCTTGCGCCTGTTACTTCCTTGATATAATTATCCAATGATTCTCTGAACAGTCCCCAGTAAAGGGCATGCGTTCAAAATTATTCTTGCAAGAAAACTTTGCAGACCACCATTTAAGCCCCTGGATCCATTGGATGTGGACAGACAGGGGACTCATCCTGGATAATTTTCTGGGGGTATCCACCAGGCCATCTACAAAGTAGAGCAAGAGCACATAAAAGAGCTCTAGCCATCTTAGAGCATTGATGTCCATCAAGATGGACGCAGGGACCCCAGTCATAGCTTTTGACCTCACAGATAAGATATGACACACTTCCATGGTGGCCACAGCAGGTTCGCACTTCAGGGCCCGCAAGGGCAAATAGGGCATTGAAGAAGGCTTCTAACCTCTTTTACATGTGGTCCTTAAAACTGGAACATACTCTTCAGGGAGCATTAACATCTTCAAAAAATAAATAGCTAGGTCTATGACAGAGACAGTCCAATTTTTAGAGAAACACAATTTGACTTAGCGAACTGTTTAGGAGGAGGAACACCAGCTGCAAAAGCACATATACAAGGAAGGTTTTGGCAGGTTTGGGAATTTTTCAAGAACCCAGACTAGTGACCTTTGGCAAGGTTGGTGTAAGTGGTACTATTTGTAAACAATCATGCATTGCTTCCACAAGGACACAAATAGTGTTCCTGGGCTTAAGAGAGATGACCCTCTTTCTGGTTTGAGTCAACAGAACTGGAAGCAACCCCTTCATCGTTATCTTCTTCCTTAGGGAATACACAAGCAGACAGAGGGAGAAGGGTCAGCTTGCACTCACTGCAAGCTGACCCTTCGAGTTTAATTCAGTAAACTCCCCTCTGGATAGCGAGTAAAAGAGGGTACTCTGGAGTGTGCTAATGAAGACCTTGAGGTGTGGCCAGAAGGTCCATAGCTATTAGAAACAACAGAACCCTCCCGAGAACTGTTGTGAAGCAGTGAGGCCAAAGGCCAGAGCCTGTCGCCCATACCTTCCCATGCACTGTGGTGGAACTCCTGTGACAGCTGAGAGGAAGGGGTACGAGTGCAGCTCTCCCTTCACTGTCTCCTGAGAGGATCTCTGGCTGGCCGGCCACAAGAAAGGTAGCCGCGCGGGGGGGGGTGAGAACTTCCTGGCGGGAAGCTAATCTCCATCACCTCATTAAAAGGATCCCTGCCGCTCCTCTGCTCCATGGTGGCAAATTCGGCTCTTCATACCGGAGCTGAGTGGCGGCTCTAATCACACCTGTCAGCGCTCCCTCTCTCTCCTCCTGGCCGCTCTGAAGTTGCACCGGCTGAGAGGAGAGAGAGGGAGCGCAGAGAGGTGTGATCACAGCCATGGCGGCCATCTGAAAGGGGCCCCCCTCCCAGTCCGCATCTTTCCGCCCCCCCCCGCTGGCGCTCTCCGGCAGCAGCTTGATCAGTGATCACAGCCATGGCGGCCATCTGAAAGGGGCCCCCCTCCCAGTCCGCATCTTTCCGCCCCCCCCCGCTGGCGCTCTCCGGCAGCAGCTTGATCTGCCTGTAGGGTAGCGCCGGCTCTGACTACCTGTCAAAAGCCGGATGCAGAGCTGCCTGCCGTCCATGACAGGTTACATAGCGGGTAGGCTTTCCCTGCTGTGTAACCTGCTAGAAGCCGATCTGAATGGAGAAAAAGCTGTCAGCTTCAGACTTGAAGCTGACAGCTTTTTCCTCCATAATAGTAGGTGAGGCTCTGCCTCACCTGCCTCCCCTGACTGCACGTCCCTAGCATAGCACCATGTTTGACTTCTGTCTGTGCTCCAGTTGTCCAGCAATCAGTTGTCAGGGGAGTATGGCTGGGCTGTGAGCGGAACCCCTTGGTAGGGGCGATAAGCCAAAGTCCGAGGTCAAGGTACAAAGGGAAAATCTGAGAAAAGTAGTCAGGTCCAATCCGGGTCGAGGCAGGCAGCTAGGTTCAGAAACGGAAGGGCAGGTCAAAGGGTCGTTAATCGGGAGTTCAAGCAAAGGTTCAGAAAGTGAGACAGGTACAAGGCACAGGGGGCTGGGAAATCCCACCATAGAAGTAGAATAACTCAGCAACAAGCCAGGGCTCTGACTGGAATAAATACCCAGGGAAACCTAGGACCATCCCCTGGTTGCCAAGGCGACCAGGAAGCTTCCCCATCCAGGAGCCAATAGCAGGGCCAAAGGAGCAGATGGTGTGTGCTGGGAACTTCCCCCAGCCTGGCTAACACCTGAAGACGCTAAGTGGGCGCAGGCGTGCCCCCGCACATGCACACACAGCCAGGAGTGCTACCAGGAGGGAGGAGAACCTGTGTCCTGCGCCGCCGCTGGCGACCCTGGTAAGGGGCGGCACCCCTGGTTCCCTGACATCAGCATTGTAAAACTGCTGGCTTTTACCAGCATTACTATGAATTGCATGGTGTCACTCAGCCCCCTCATGCCATCTACCTCTTTGACAGCACCATGGCACAGAGGAAATGTTTTCGGCAGTTTCTAATCAGACATTGAAATCACAGGAAGTAGGGGGGTGCTGAGCAGCACCATGAGTTGCATGGTTTTGCTGGTAATAGAAGGCAGTTTTCCAATGCTGATTGCTGGCCAAGGACAGCAGTCAAACATGGTGCTATGCATTTTCAAAGTGCATACGTTTAAATGTTCATCGAGTAATTCTAGGGTGAACTTCCACTTTTAAGTCTGTTTCACTTGTGAACTGCACATTGATTTCAGCACTTTTCATAAAAACTCTTGAGCACATTTACCTATACTTACTATCAATAAATAATTACCACGCACCAGTAAAAAATAGCTGCAGGCACTAAAAAATAACCACCGAAGTAGTCACTTTTACCATACAATAACAATTAAAGTGCTGCACACTTTACCTATACTTACTATACTCTTCTATTTAATAAGGAATAAAGATACATTGCTTCACAAATGCCTGTAAACAGTTCACAAGCAGTTTAAGGGATTAGATCGATGTCACATATGAAGGCCCAAGGTTGTTAGTTGAAAGGTTACATAAGTTAATATTTCTTGAAAATGAGGATTTAAAATACAATAAACTTGTAATATGACCAGTACGTGGTTACAAGATGCTGTGTAGGCGTAGTGCCCTGTGACCTAGCAGAATTCATTACAGGTGATATGCAGAAATTCATGTGATCATTTACGTCAGCTCTGGCTAAGCAGACAGTTTTATAGGTGATAAAAAATTGTAATTATGAATTTACGTTTTACCAGTTCAACGATATTGAACATGAAAGCTAAACTCCAGGCTGCTCTGTATTCATTCAATACATGAATGTTTTAAATGCAAGGCACCCAAATTTGACCTGGTATCAGCATCTTGCAGTAGCTGTACAGCAGGGAGAAGCCGCCCAGGAGTCAGTTGTGCCCTAGTGCAAGGAGCCTGCTAATAGGAGGAAAGAACAGAGTTACAGAGAGATGAGCTCATCAGTCTGATGCTTCTCCTTTCACTGTCCATTCACAGGACGGGAAAGAGATCCGTAAGTGTTACTGAACTTCAGCAAAGAAAAATCAAGTCCCTTCCACTACCTGACAGGCTAGGCTGTTCGGTGTGGTAGAGATACATTATATACATGGACAGAAATACAAATGCTTTGGTAGACAAAACAGTTCCCTCATTTGTATATATGTATGGAGTTCAGCTTCAACATTTTTAATGGAGAAAAAATTAGAATGTGTAAGCTTCTAAATACTTCACTAAATACCTAACTGCCAAGGACAAATAGCATGAATGATATATAATGTGCTAATTTCTCTTTGCATTCCCATATCTGTTCTGCTTCCACTGGGTACCTGAATAAAAAGTAGCAACAGCAGTTATGATTTTATAAATAATAAAACAATTGTGATATTATATATACAGTATATATATATATATATATATACTGTATATATATATATGTAGTGGTGACCAGCACCAAATGATGGTGCACCTGTGCAAAGCCCTTTATGAAGAGGATGCTGGGTCAGGTTCAAGGCTCCACCTGGGTGACAGAGGAGGTCTCTGCAGGAGTCAGGAGGGCTCCACCTGGGAGACAGGAAAACTCCACCGACGAGTCAGACCCCGTTCACATTGAGCGATTTATCGCGCGGTAATTCCCGCGATATCGCGGCAAATTACCGCGCGATATCGCGCTCCAATGCAATCCAATGGGGCAAAGGGTCCTGCTGTAGCGGGTCGTGTGTCGCTACAGCAGGACCCTTTTTTGAGCGGATTTCGCCGCGATTCAAGCTTGCTCAATGCAAGCTTGAACGCGACATCGCGCGGCAAATCTCGCGATGTCGCGCAATATGCAAATCGCGCGACAAACGCGCGATTTGCATATCGCGCAGTGGGAACGGGGCCTTAGAGTGGACTCCAGCGCAGCAGGGTGCTGAGGGTTGGAAAAAAAAAGTGTGCAGGTTAGCACGAGACTGAGACTGTCTGGAGGAACAGACAGTGGCCTGAGGCTGGAGCAGCGCTGCTGTGAATGCAAAGCCAGGAGGCTGGATGTGCATGTGTTCCTGTGCAAGAGATGCCAAAGAACCCCTGTGAGGGTAATCACCTTGTTTTGTGTAACTTTCATTTAATAAAAGTGGGCAAGGAAGCCCTTAAAAGAAGTCATAAGCGAGTGGATGCCTCCTTAATGCGCTCACCATTTGTGCTAACTTCCCCAAACGTCGCAATATATATTGTATATAAATGACAACTGTACAATCTATGTGACCAGAACAATAATACATTCTCCACTCTGATCTAGTAATAACAATAAGTGGGGGGGGCATACCCGGACCATAATGGTATGTGGGTTACCCTTATGCCCAAAGTGTCAGGCTGGCATCAAATTAGAATCAAGGCAATATACCTTTTATAATATCAAAATAAATATTGTAAAGCCACACAATGCATTATCAGAAAATTCAGATTCGCTTGGATTAATTATTTTTTCATTTGGAACAAATGTGCACTACAAATGTCTAACCATGATAATGAGCAAGAAAAGCTTTTTTAAAGTGACTCTGTTGTCATCCCGTAAAATTTGTCAGTGCACCATGTCTCCTACTTTCTCTCCATTCATTCATGTGCTGCAAACTCCAATAGATTCAATGGCATTCAACTCTTCTAAGAGGGTTTGGTGACTGTGTCTCCTAAAGCATGTTGTGCTTCTATCCTCAAGTCCCTACATCACTACTAAAGTAGGGTATACATGGTGCAAATTTCATGCAGTTCTTCATGAACTGGCCAAAATTTACGCAGTGGGTGCCACTGTTGGCACCCTTCCACCCGGCATCCCTCGATCAGCTGATTGAAGTCGGAAAATTGTCTGACGAAAAGAGCTTGCAGCGAATCAGTAGCAGGCTCTGTTTGGGTATTCTGACAGTGGGCGGTGGCCACTGTCAGCATACAATAGAAATAGTGGGGGATTCCTCCATCAACGCTCATAAGCATTGATGGAGGAATCTGTTCTATTTTTTTTTTTTTTAGTTCAGCCTGCAGGTTGAACAAAAAAAAATAGAACTGTGTATACCTGGCTTAAGGCTTGTAGTGACATAGCAGCATGCTGCGGGGGACACAGTCACCTGACATTTCTGTAAATGTTGAATGCTGAAGAATCTAATGGCGCTTGCTGTGTTTGAATGGAACCCAGAAAATTCCTCATTCTCCTAGACCTGTTGCACAACACCCTGGGCAAAAAAAACAACAAGTCTACAGAAGATTGAATGGGGCTTTCAAGGTGCATGGACTAATATGTCAGTTAAAATGGTCAGTTATTGATACATATTAAAATATAACTCTATCTCAGTGGTTCTCAACCTTTCTAGGGCTGGGACACCTTGGTAACATTTGCCAAGTTGTGGTGACCCCCAATGGTAACAGTTAGGGATGACACGGCTGCTGCAGCGACATCTGTCGGCGTGGCGGCGGAACACTGCTGCGCTAGGAGACACAGCGACCCACAGGTTGAAAACCACTGATCTAGAGGTCTGACTCCTTGAAGGTTCTGTTTGATGGTTGCCTGCTCTCTGCAGAAAGTTGAAATATTTAAAGAGCACCATTCACAACTAGGTTTATGCAAGGATCTATATCTGATCTTAAATCATTATAACCCTGCAATCATACTAATGAAATAATTATATTTGGTCCTTTACTTTGGTTTTCCAAGTTTTTCTGATTTAAAAGCATTATAGTCCGGGGTCAGATTAAAAGTTTGTCCTGTAAGCTTCCAACACTTTGTCCCAGCTCCTGGGATTGCACAACAATATGAAATAGCAGAGCTCCAGAGTATTGTAAACAATTACAGGACCTTTCTATTTGACATTGTTTTACACACTCAGAAACCAGGAGACAGTGTTTAAGATCAGGCAGTAAACAGCCGTAACTGTTGGGCCTCAGGTGACTTTTGACACATGTTTCTCAAGCAGACAAAACTACTATGCAAGAAGGCAAATAGGAAACTTGAATAAGTAAATCTGCACATTAATAAATATATTCAGGTTTTCACATGTGCTCAACTGTGACATTCTCTCAATAATAAAAAGTGAGAAAACAGTTGTCTTTTCTCTGCCGATTACCCAAACGCAGAAGCATGGAATTAAAACAGTAAATGCATATTTTGTGTTGCCTTAGCTGGCTCTACAATATTGTACAGTAGCCTAACATGTGACAGATTAACTTTACCAAATGCCAGTGTTTGCCAAGTGCCCCTTGCGGTCTGTCATCTTATTTCAAGTACCTTGTACGCTGTCAGAATAAAAGAAAAAAAAGCCCACCATAGGAATGCATAGCTAGATTCCTATTGGCTATTTATCTTTGCAATAGCCAATAGTAAACTAGCTATTGCACCCACCCTCTGCTGCTGTCAATCACTAGACGAGGACCTGGAGAACTTCAGGTTCCCCTCTGCTGATTGGCAGCAGCAGAGGGCGGGTGCAATAGCTAGTTTGCTATTGGCTATTGCAAAGTGAAATAGCCAATAGCTGCTCTATGTAAACATGCTCTTAAAAACTAAAAAACTAAATAAACAGCTAAATGGAGCCTCCTTTTAATTGTCTCCGTGAGGATACCCTCCCCTTAATGTCCAGACAGTAGTGCAATACATAATGTACTTGTACAGGGATACCTTTCCTCCAATTCCATCCAATATTTGATATGAGTGTTTGTGCAGAAACCAGACGAATTTAACGGTTGTTTGCTTCTCAATGTCTCTACGCATTTCGCCTTTAAAAGGCTTCTTCAGGAGTGAGACGCTCGCAGTTAATAATAAGACAGCTCCAATCAGACAAACAGACATCAGAGGCAAACAGCACTCCCTGTGCAGGTGGATGATCACATGAGGGGACACCCCAGAATGCCACGGATGGTCGTGGAGGAAAATCTTGCCTGGTGGTCCAACGGTTTCTACCGTGGCAGTAGAAGTGATGCCTCTGATGTGCTTGAATAGAGAAGGTAGGAGAGGAGCCGCTGCAGAGTTGGGCATACTGTCTCTTCTTTGCAGGGAACAGTTTTGGGTAGTTTGGACTCATTTTGAGTGTGTGTGTATATAGCTGGGCATACATGGACTTAATGAGAAAATCTAAAAGATTCCTCCATGCATGCTACACGGCGTTGATAGGGGAATCCCCCCCTGCCGGGCTATTGTATTTTGGGAGTGGCAGAACAGTGACTGTAGCTGATTGGCTTTTTTTGCACAGCAACTTTGATTTTTAGATCGAAGGATCATGGAAGTGAGGCTCCAGGGCCACCAACAGAGTGAATTTTAGCCTCTTTATCAGAAACCGGTCGAAATTCGTTCCACATATGGCCCGCTTAAACCTTACTGTACTGTAAAGTCTGTGTCATTCTTTTTAAAATAAAATAAACATATATATGTTAATAGCAAGGCTGTAAAATGTATAAAAAGGTGAGACTTTTGAACGAAAATAAATGTTAAATTAAGAAATGGCAGATTGTCAATGGAAGCACTCTAAAAATGCACAATATGATTTTCATTTTTCCTTCAAAATGCTTCTACAGGCTAAGAAAAAACCCTCTTTGGTGAATAAGCCCTCAAGAAGGAATCTCTACACTGATGGAAAAAGAGAGCACAAAAGCCATAAAAAGAGGCCCTTCTTAAACAAACATGAAGCGCTCACAGAACACACGTTCCATTTACCAGCTTTACCAACATTGCTTACTTGTTGTATTAGGCTTATCTTTGCTGGTTCTCTCTCCTGCTGATAACCAGCAACTAATCATGATTTAAGCATTTCTTCAAGCCTAGCAACCTGTTGAGCAGCTTGTTAATGTGGCTATCAATCACTTGGAGATAACAGAAGTTTGCACACGAGCTAATTGTAAAAATAAATAGTATTTGTTATAGGCAGTAAGACAAATAACAGAATCCTGAGGTCAAAGTGTAAAGAGTTTTCTGATAAATTAATAAAGAGTTTGCAGGAACATGTCAATACATCATTTTTTTTTGTTTTTCAA
>NW_017307180.1:654111-681079 GCF_000935625.1 Nanorana parkeri
CATCGTACAGTTACCCTGTAAGGTTTGTAAGGTCTGGCATATATGGATTTTGGTGAACAACAAGACCAAGGCAGATGGAATTACATGTTTCTAGCGGCCAGTGTGCAACTGACTCAGGGTGCATGCGCTGTGGTCGCATGCCTGTAGCATCCGAAGGCATGCGCAGGGAGGGAGTGAGAGAGAGCAGGGGAGTAAAGCCTCCCTATTTAAACTGATAAGGCGACTGTGATGGCGAACTGGCTGCATATTGTGGTGTTCGTCCCAGGAGTCCATTTACGTCTCAGCTTCTGCTCAGGTATGTCCACCAGATTATCAGTGCCTGTCATGTTTTCTCTCTACTCTGACATTGTGGCTTATGGAAGTGATTATTTTGCAAGGACGCCAACAGATAAGCCAACCTCCCCTGCAGACCAGCATCATCAGAGAAGGTAGGCAATCTCCTGCAGTTTGCTGATGTTCTGTGTGTTTTATATACAGCCCGGTCACATCCGCCAGGGAATCCTCTCGTTCTTCTGTAGACAGGAGGAGATCTTCATCATCTAGGGGCAAGATTCTCCTTCCAGAGACAGGCATCAGCAAAACCAGAGATATAGCGAGGGGTGTGCAGAGTCACCTTCTACAAGACACCATGGGAAGTCAAGTTACAGAGAGTCCTTTCGTCATCCACAACCACGTTCAGAGGGTTGTTGGGCATGCCCTAACTTAGCGATGCCTGGAAAATCGGCATGTGAGAGTTGCTTCTTAGAAGCAACAAGGGACAGAGAGGCAGACAATTTCCAGGTGGTGTCGCTCATGAAACAAGTGTTCCAGGATATGCTGCAGAACTTTTAAGGGGTAGTCCCTTTTAGGCAATAAGCTTGATGAGGCAATTGCCAAAGCCACAGGGGGAAAATCGGGGTTCATTCCCCAGGACAAGAGACTGCTCAGACTAAGAAATTCAAGTTTCAAGAGGCTGCCGCAAGACAGGAACAGAGATGCCAAAGCTTACAGGCCTTGGAAGACCTCTGGTTCTTTTGCAAAGCTAAAGGGGGCGTCTGTACTTCTGGATGGGTAGTCCAGAAGTCCTTTTGATGTGAGGCCCGCCCAGGTCTGCCAAGTGGGGGAGAAACTGTGCAATTTTAATCAGGTTTGGACGGACAATCTGTCGGATGTGTGGCTGTTAAAGACAATCACCGAGGGGCATGCATGGGAATTCCATGGTTCCCCTCATCTAAGATTTGTACCGACCAATATCCCCACATGTCAAGTCAAGAGATAAATTCTCTCTTCTTATGTAGCGACCCTATTGAGCCAAGGAGCACTGGTTGCTGTGCCAACTCAGGAGCATGTATTCCCCACTGCTCTTAGTCTAGAAAAAGACAGGAGATTGGAGGCCTATAATCGATTTGCAGAATTTTAACAAATCTATAAGCAAAGAGTACTTCAAAATGGAGTCACTACAAATGATTCTGTAAGTTATTCAAATGGAAGATTGCATGCTTTCAATCAATTTGAAGGACACTTACTTTCATGTCCTTTTTCAAGAAGACTTTCAAAGATACAGTACATGCGGTTTGCTGTCAGTCGCCTGCATTTCCAATTCCTGTGCCTGCCCTTTGGGCTGACGATTTCTCCCAGAGTTTTCACAAAGGTGCTGCTGGCCCTGGTAGCCTTTTTGCAAGAGAATGGGTTGAGAATTTACCACTATCTTGACGACATCCTCCTGTTACACCAAGATTGTGAGGTGATGGGAAGCAAGCGGGACATGGTCCTCTCTAAACTGCAGAGGTTCGGTTGTATAGTCAACACCGTAAAGAGTCATTTATTCCCTACACAGGTCCTTGTTTACTTGGGGGCATGCATAAATACTCTCCAAGGGTCCAGCAGAAAAGATATTGATCTTACAAGATAGAGTTTCTCTAGCCCTAACGTAGAACTTCCTTTCGGCTTCAAAATGTCTCAAAATAGTAGTCACAATGGTCGCCACAGTGCCGATGGTCAAGTGGGCCCAATTGAACTTGAGGACCTTCCAGAAAGGCTTCTGATGCAGTGGAAGTCGGAGAGCATGGATTACAGGATTTGTATCACCACTTCTATGAAGCAAAATCTTTAGTGGTGGTTGGTGCAATAGAACATCCTCTGCTGTCACACTCTGCAGGCAGTGTTGTGGATCACATCTCTACGGATGCCAGCGAGACAGGATGGGGAGCGACCATGATAGGTTGGTCAGTCCAAAGACAATGGCCATCTCGAGCAACTGGGGTAGTTTCCAACATCTTGGAGCTGAGAGCAGCTTTTCAAGTGCTTTTAGCCTTCCAAAAGCTGATTCGAGGGAAGGCAGTTCTTTTGCAGATGGACAACGTCACTACAGTGGCAAACATCATGAGACAAGGCGGAACGCGAAGGAGGACATTGATGGTGGAAGTTACTCCAATCATGGACAGGGCACATACCAACCTGTCTCTCCTCTCGGCAGTCCATATTCCAAGCCATCTCTATTACCAGGTGGATTTCCTGTCCAGATCGAGGCTGGACAACAACGAGTGGTCTCTCCATCAGGAGGTCTTTCAAGATCTGATGGCATGGGCATTCCTTCTGGATGTGGATTTGTTTGCCTCCAGCACCAATTCGAAACTAGCAAAGTTCTATTAGAGGTTTCCCTGCCTCCAAAACGTAGCAACAGATGCGTTGACCGCAGATTGGTCGTTCAGAACAGCATAAGCCTTTCCACCGGTCCCAATAATTCTCAGCTTTCTGACGAGGGTCCGGAGGGAGAAAATAGAGGTACTGGCAGTTCTGCCAGACTGGTCCAGATGACCAAGGAACCCGTTGCTTCATCAGCTGTCCAAGAGACCTCCACGAACCCTACCTGTGATTCAGAATCTATTGTCTCAAGGGCCAATTCTGCACCCAATGCCGGAGAGACTTCAATTGACTGCCTGGGTCTTGAAAGGCAAAGGCTAGTCGATTTGGGCTGTTCATAAAGAGTTGTAAATACTCTCTTGAAGGCCAGGAAAACAAGCACTAACAAATCATATAATAGAGTATGGGGAAAGTTTTGGGACTTTGCTATTGTACGCAGCTTTTCTGCTGAGGCACCTCAGGTCATGCATACTTATAGAGGGGCCTAGAGATGGACTTAAGTCTGAGTACATTAAGGGCCAGGTTTCTGCTATATCGGCCTTTAAGGGTCATCAGTGGGCTACGGAAGCTCTTGTTACTCAATTCTTTAAAGCGGTGATTAGAGTCAAGCCTCCGAAGTGTCTTCTCTTTCCAAATTTGATCTACCCTTGGTACTAGACTTTTTAGCTTCAGACATTTTTTAACTGAATCAGTCCTCATGGAATCTGACACTAAAAGCGCCCTTTCTAGTTGCAATTACATCAGCTAGGAGGGTTTAGGAGATAGCGGTTTTAGGGTTTAAAGAACCCTGTACGACATTCTTTTTGGACAGAGTGGTCCTTGTCCCAATGTTGGGTTTTGTTCCCAAAGTACCCTCCAGGTTTCATTTGCAGCAGCAGATAGTTCTTCCAAGTCATTCTCTAATCAGGATCTTCGTGTAAGTGGACTGGATGTTGGGAAGACACTACAATCATACATTGAAGCCCCTACTACAATTAGAGGACCTGATCATTTGTTTATCATTCCGTCCGGGAATAAAAGAGGAGTCAAGACATCCAGTAGATTCATTGCATCCTGGTTGGTGAAAACAATAGAGTGGGCATACAAGGATAAGGGGTTGGCTATTCTACTGAGTGTAAAAGCACATTCTACTCGGAGCAACTCTGCATCCTGGGCAGCAGCCGCTCAAGTCTCTCCTGAGATGATCTGTAAGGCGGCCACTTGGTTACTAAATACATTACATTACTAAATACATTAATGGCGCAGTACTGTGTAGAACCTGCAGAATTAACTACTGTAGATTTTGTTATTGGCTCTGTTTCTTCATGTCAATAAATATATTGAGCATTCCTCCCCATGGTGTGGTGAGTTATTTTCCTTGTGTGCTGACATGGAGCTGTCAAGGGAAATAAAAACATTTATATCATATTTAACACAATTTTTCTTTCCTGACAAGTTCCATGGCACCACAGGAAACCCACCAGTGGCAGTGAGCGAGTTAAGCAACAGCAAGCATTAGTGGAGGTTCAAATTTAATAGTGGGGTCCTGGAAGGTAGGGTGAGAAGGGGGATTAACCTTTGTGTGTGCTGCCATGGAGCTTGTCAGGAAAGGAAAATTGCAGTAAGTATGATATACATTTTTTGATTTTCTTCTCTCAAAGAAGCTGGAGAGGGGCAAAGGAAAGGTAAGTATGTTCTGCTGGGAAAACAGAGGGTTAAAGAAAGCAAATCCTAAAATATGTAGGCTACTATTGCTGACCTCTTATACAATACATTATTAGTTGCCGTGCTGTCTCTGACTTCAGTACTGGCCTGCAACAAGAATGCTGATTACAAAGTCAGAGTGAAGTCCAAACTGCTGACTTGCATAGTTGTTCTGGATTAGCAACTCAGATAGCAGTAAAGCCATTGGACTAGTATGGCATACAAGCAAACAATTTTAAAACAAGAGGTCAGCATCCATATCCTCTCAGCACAGTTTTCTCTCATATGAAAAAAGTTCAAGTAGCTCCTTGTACCTGAATGCAGTATATAGCACCTGAAAGTGTCAGGGGTGTAAATCATCCTTTCATAAGACAATTCTGAAACATTAATTACCAGTTATGGATCTAGGATGTACCCCCTACACATCCAAATTCCTTTTATGATGAGCCTGTAACCACATTTGAAGCTGTTGGGCATGAAATCAGTTTGGCATCTGAGGTCCTAATCTGTGTATCAGAGCTTAAATTAGCAGCTATTTCAGTGTTAATAAATTAACACCTCCATGGCCACAGGTGTATAAAATCAAGCACCTTGGCATGCAGACTGCTTCTACAAACATTTATAAGAATTGGTGGCTCCCTGGAGCTCAGTGAATTCAAGCGTGGTACAGTGATAGGTTGCCACCTGTGCAATAAGTCCATCCATGAAATTTTCTTGCTACTAAATATTCCGCGGTCAACTGTTATAGGTATTATAACAAAGTGGAAACAACTGGGAACAACAGCAACTCAGCCACGAAGTGGTAGGCCACATAAAATGACACCGAGCAGGGTCAGCGCATGCTGAAGCGCATAGTGCGCAGAAGTCGGCAACTCTATGCAGAGTCAATAGCTACAGACCTCCAAACTTCATGTGGCCTTCACATTGGCACAACAACAGTGCATAGAGAGCTTCATGGAATGGGTTTCCATGGCCGAGCAGCTGCATCCAAGCCTTACATCACTATGTGCAATGCAAAGAGTTGGATGCAGTGGTGTAAAGCACGCCGCCACTGGACTCTAGAGAAGTGGAGATGTGTTCTCTGGAGTGACGAATCACGCTTCCCTATCTGGCAATCTGATGGACGTGTCTGGGTTTGGCGGTTGCCAGGAGAACAACACTTGCCTGACTGCATTGTGCCAAGTGTAAAGTTTGGTGGAGGGGGGATTATGGTTTGGGGTTGTCTTTTCAGGGGTTGGGCTTGGCCCCTTAGTTCCAATTAGGGGACTCTTAAGGCATCAGCATAGCAAGACATTTTGGACAATTTCAATGTCCCAACTTTGTGGGAACAGTTTGGGGATGGCCCCTTCCTGTTCCAACATGACTGTGCACCAGTGCAAGGTCCGTAAAGGTCACAATACAATTCAAGACAAGATGGGAAGAAGGGCCCTGACCGTGAGGGCTTACAATCTAAAAGCATGAAACAAAAATGGCAGCCACTACAGTCAATTTATAACCAATTTTATTTTAAGTATGGTGCACATGATAAGGGCTTTTTTTAATAAAACAAACAATGCAAACATTTTTCAGCACACTTATCCACTAGTACACTAAAAAAAGCAAAACAAATTACACTGTTTAACAATTTGTGTTATTAACAGAGGTTTTAGTTGCAAATACAATGTTACAATTTAAATGTGCAAATACATTTGAAAGCCACACTGCCTCATTAAAGTGACATTAAACCCTCAGATTTTTTAACATAAAACAATACTGTAATGTGTGCCTTACTGTAATCCATGGTTGTTTCCCTTCTCTTTGATGCTCTTCCTTTTAAAACTGTATCTGTTCTCATGCTTGGAGAGAACTTCCCTTTTCAGCTCAGGGCCTCTTCCTGTAGTGCTGGCTCAGGTTACAGCCTATACACAGACACCGTGTGAGACAAGGCAGTCTGCTGAAAAGGGAAGTTCTCTCCAAGCATGAGAACAGATACAGTTTTAAAAGGAAGAGCATCAAAGAGAAGGGAAACAACCATGGATTACAGTAAGGCACACATTACAGTATTGGTTTATGTTAAAAAATCTGAGGGTTTAATGTCACTTTAAGGTCTTTCTGCACAGTGCTGCCCCTAACTCTAATCTTTGAGAGTCTCCTTTTATTTATCTATTTATGCTGGTATTTAAGGAAAACAATTGCTGCTGGTCCATTATGCAAAGGTAATTCATTAACAGTATATTGTAAGTAAAATGAAACTACAGACATCGCACTAAAATTCAAACATGATGACAAGCAGAATGCATGTAGGATCCTCAAATAGATGACTGTCTGGTCATATGGCAATTACAGTGAACGCTAAGGTATGCAACACACTGAAATGAGTCAGACACATGAGTCAGACACATCGGTTCTTATCTCACCACTAGGATTCTATATAAGTTCTAGTCGAAAGTTTTACATGCAGTAGTTATTCACTGTACACAAGGTCTTTCCTGGTTCCCAGATATATGCAGTTACACAGAACTGTAAAAAATATATAACCTAGAATGGGTTTTGCTGTTATGATTCAAAGTTACATACTTAGGATACATCAGTAGCATTATTGTAATACTGCTAAAGACTGAAAAATGTGTCTCTTCCAAATGGGCTAATTTATGAAAGCAGTAATATTCATCCTACTATGTCCTACTACCAATGCCCAGCCAGGTCTTCCATTTTTTCCCCACATTTTTTGTTATCTAAAGAATACCTGTACATTAAATAATATTATCATTTTATTATACCTAAGCAACTTTGCAAATATAACCACTTTCCTCTGTCTTTCCATTTGACAGCTGCAATCACAGACACAAGCCAGATTAAACAGTATCTCACAAGCAGCTTGTCTGCAGTCTGCAATGTAACTGCATAATTAGTTTGAGAATATCAAGGATGACATTTGCCCAACATGCCTGTTGGATTCAGTATCATTCAGGAGTCATAAAAGGTTGATTTCTATACTGCAGTCCTGCAATCACTGGAGATCACAAACTGCTATAAGCAGGTAGCCTCTGCAGAGGTTTAGATACAGTTTAGAGCAGCGCTGGTCACCTTACTTGATATAGAAGGCCCCTCACTTAACCAAAGGGTATTTTGTTTGTGAAATAATTACTAGAAGCCAATTTAAAGAATATGTTTCCTTCACAGAAAATTAGGAATGCACCGATACCGATACTACACGTACTTGCCAAAATGCTCCGATACTTAGCTCCAATACTGGAACTTCCGGTCAGAGGGACATCTCCCTCTGACCGACAGTACAGAGGGAGTATGGAGCCAGCTTCCTTTCCAATCAGGAAGAACAGGCAGTGGCTTATGACCCACCTCCCTGCTTCCTGATTGGCAAGGAAGCCGGCTTCACGTGTTGCTAGTCAGTCTGGCTTCCTAACCAATCAGGAAGCTGGGAGGCACGTAATGACCTGGCTCCTGGCTTCCTGATTGGTCAGGAAGCCAGGCTGCCTAGGAACAAGTAAAGCCAGCTTCCTAGCCAATCAGAAAGCCAGGAGGCGGGTCATGACAAGCTACCCGGCTTCCTGATTAGTTAGGAAGCTGGATTCCCTTGTTGCTAGGTAGCCTGGCTTCCTAACCAATCAGGAAGTCAGGCGGTACATCATGACTTGCGTCCCGGCTACCTGATTGGTCAGGAAGCCACATTGCCTAGAAACAAGCAAAGCCGGCTTCCTAGGCAGTCAGGAATCTGGGAGGTGGGTCATGACGTGCCGCCCGGCTTCCTGATTGTCTAGGAAACTGGCTTTACTTGTTGCTAGGCAGTCTGGCTTCCAGACCAATCAGGAAGCCAGGAGCCAGGTCATTACGTGCCGAGCGGGTCATGATCTGCCTCCTGACTTCCTGTGAATAGGGGCACAATGCACCGGTACTTAATACTCAGTATCACCGAGTACCGAAAAAAATATCGGTACTCGTACTTGATACCGAAAAAACAGTATCGGTGCATCCCTACAGAAAACTGTCTGCAGGGGTTCTAAGTGCCCAGAGGCTGCATGTCATCCCCAGACCCCAGGATGAACACCAGAAGTGTAGAGAGCATATATCTCCTAAGCAGGACTGAGGACAAGGTTGGCATCAATCATCCCTCTAGACGGGCATCTCCACTAGGGATGGGCTCAATGTTCGAGTTGAAGAACTGTTCGACTCGAACATTGCTAGTTCCTGTGTTCAGGGCTTTAGCCAATCAGGGCTCACAAGGCACCCTGACAGTTCATGTGTTCGCTGAACTCATGTTTGGCTCAAACATTGAGGCCAACCCCATCCCCCAAGGCAGTACCCAAATCCCTATACCCTTTTTATGGCCAATAACTTACATATTAGTCTTCTAAATGTGGACATTTGATTTTACGAGTTCTGGTCCCATAGACTTTCATTGAGTTCTAAGTTCTTGTAAGAACTTTTTCCCTGTTCTGAAGTTCTTGTTAGAATTGAACTCAGGTGTGTTCAGCCCATCACTTATCTCCACATTTAGCTTTCTGTAATCACATAGGATGGGTGGGGAAAGAAAAGTTTAATGCTCAATTTGTGGCTCAACACATTCTGAAAAGGTAATCAGCTATTTAATGACATCCCATTATCGACAAACAAACCTTGAGGCTCAATCATAGAAAGAAGAATATTATTATTAAACATATAAACAAGTCTAAAAATATTTTTTTTTTATTCCTGATCATAATAAATAAAGGAATTATTGCTAAAACCACAATTTATTGGCACATAAAAAGGGCAAAGAAAGCCACTAAAAGTTGCAAAGGCACATCAAAATATATGAATCACTTGACATGTTCACAGCAAATTAACTGGTGTACTTTGTTGTGGCACCTTATCAGCAAAACGAAAGATCGAAAACCACTTTTGAAATAACATTAACATGATATTTTAATACCTGGTTTTGGATGTACTTGATGAGCCATTTCTGTTACGATATGTAGTACTAATGTAATATATACTTTGTGACATAGGAACGTCTCTAAGCATGAAAGAAGGCCAATGAAGCATGAATGCAGGTAAGTCCCTCTGGTATTATAAATGCTATAATACTATTGTTGGTATGCTACTTGGCTCATTTCATTATATGTGTAAATTCCAATAACTAGGTAAATCATTCACAGAGTCATTGGAAGATATGCTATCAACAGCAGCCAATTTGTTAAGTAAGTAAGCCAGCATTGTTTTCCATGTCACACCAACTGTGTACAATCAGTTGCTAGGAATTAAAATACTGATTTTCACATTAACATTCTCAAACCAATTTCCACTCATAGGTGCTTAAAGTGTAATCAGTAGATAAACAGAGCGCCAGCTAGGATAAAATCATTGTATAGAAATACAAAAACAAATGACTATGAAGTTTGGAGACGGGGAGATGTATTGGTTTGCTGGCTTCTAAAAAAGTAATGTGGTTGCAATAGCAAATCTAATTACTAGATAAGGAAGCTGGGCTATTGATGACTTACCAAATAAGTTTTTATAATTCAAATGACTGTTCACCAAAAATGCAGATGTGTCAATAAATATGTGGTCTGGTGCCTTTTTTATTGATTATGTACAAGTTAAGGTTATCAAACCTTAAGGGTAACTTCTGACCTGATTAAAGGATGACTACCCAAATCAAGCAGGCTAAATATTGTACAGAAAATCTACTCACGAACTATAATATCTTTTTTAATAAAGATTGGCACAATAACTGCTTTTCATTTTGATTCAAATCACCCGATTCTGCCACTAGAGTTTCTACAAGTATTAAAGAATTTTAAAATGGAAAGCTGTAGTGTCAATGTGGAGTGAAAAAATGCTGATAATAGACCAAATGGGTAAAAAAAGGAAAGTTTATAGTTCAGCTTCCCTGCAAAGCAAAAACAAACAAATTATTGGTGAAGGTATTGAATATTATCTGTAGAGTTTCTAAAAAATGGTAGTTAAAATATGGAGTATAGTAATATTCGCTCAATTGCCTAAGCGGAAATTTGGCCCAGATAAGGACATTTCACAGTAACTGGATATTTAATACCAATCTTTGTTTCTCCTCTGGTTGCACAATAGATAAACCAGGAGGCCCATCACTTACCTACTACAGTACACTCACAACTTACTATTGTATTCAGCAAAACTTACAAAACATGTTCCAGGTGAAAACCCTTGATCAGATGTACTCTGCACATAAAGACAGAACCCTTATACATAGCCAAACATTTGTGGTTGTGACACCTCACCATCACATCTACTATATATAAGCTTGTTAGACACTCCATTTCAAAACCATGGACATTAAAGTGGACCTTTACCCATATCTTTAAAATAACAACAAACACAACTTTAGAAATGTTTAGTAATGACAATCTACAAACAAATACTTCTAGATAATTGCCAGCTTTGTATTCTTTGCATACGTTATTTCTCTTATTTTCCCAGTCTTCTGATAGTGTCCATGTTTACTAAGGTCAGATTACTAGCTCTCCTTTCGCTTCCTGAATTTCTGGCACATGTGACTAGACATATGACCATGCACATCATCACAGGGAAGGAAAATGCATTTCCCTGAGATCTTGTGAGATTACAGATGAGATATCCCAGCAATACTGCTGATGACAAAGCAATCCCAGTGTGCATTGCTTTGGCAAACTGGAGTCATTTTGTCCTTTCAAAGCCGGAAGTGAATGCTCTGCAAGTGTAAGTATTTAATAATGACAGCATTTTACACCTGACATGTCTATGTTATTAACTATTCATCATACATAGAGGGATACATTGGTAGAATTACATTTTTTAGTGTGAAGGTCCACTTTAATATGGTGTTGGCCCCCCCCCCCTCTGTGGCCTCCACAGCAAATTTGTCAAACCGTGTCATTATGGAGTGGACCTGTGCACAGTGTCACAGACATACTGAAACAGAAAAGTGCCTTCCTCAAACTGCTGCCTATAGGTTGGAAGCACACAATTGCCTAATGTTTGTACTGTATACTGTAGCATTAGCAGTACCCTTCACTGGATATACCTAAACTCAATCATTTGGAGGGGTGTCCTCATTCTGTTGGTCAAATAATGTTCAAACAACTGCCCTTTTAAGGTATTTCAACAGAATCATTGAAAAAGTTACCAATGTAAAGAGACAAACTGTACAAATATATGTAGAGCAATCATTTATGTAGTTGCTTTAGCAAACTAAATGTCATTCAGTAAAGGTTTACATTTACTTTAACTTTTCCTAGTCTGTTAATAATCTTTTCATATACTCAGAGAGGAGGTTTATTGACAGAGAACAATGCAAAAAGGCATGTATCATCTGTATTTCTGAAAGGGAATACATAGTATAATATCATATATAATATACTGTATATCCACTTTTAGTCCAGAAATGTATCTACATTCTTTGTTCTCATTCTTTTATTTCTTTCTTCCTCATTTATCAGCATCAGCGGAGACTACCTCCTCTTTACACGAGTCATGGCACTGATACTACTGAGAATGCAATTCTGGACCCTAGATTTTAGAATGAAGGGCTAATGACTTATTGAATATGCACAAGATTGGGAATAGTGTAAGGTTGTCTTTACACAGCCCACTGCTTGCATATAAATAGTCCAGTTTGCACATTGCTTGTGATGATCAGGCTAGCATATTCATATTCTGGAAATGTTCCTGGTTCTCGCTGACTGCTCCCATTTCTTAAAGAAAAAGGAATTAGCATAGAACTGTTCATGCCACTAACACTGATTGCTCCACTACAGATTTTGCAACATGCTACATATGAGCAGGTTAGTGGTAGGTAAAAGGCTTTTACTGAATTGTTATGGGACAGCTGAAGGTCGTCTCCGTGTTGTGAGAAAATTCTGGAAGAGATGTCTGTTAACTTTTCTTTTTTTTTTTTCAATTCTTTATTTTATGATTTTCAGATGTATACATTTAGACAATAGGTACATAACATATATTACAGGACATTACAGTATTCAGCCCATCTGTACAAGCGGCAAGAGCCCCCATAAACTGAAACACCCCTTAAAAGAGATTCTCTCGGCACAGGGATAATAAGTGGTTGAGGGTCATGTATCCCCCATAGTACTTTGTAATAAGCGATCTCGGACTTAGTTAGGTTCAGGGTGTTTCTAAGCCATCTGGTGTAAGAATCTCTGGTGTAAGCGCCCTTGAACTGCCATATCTTATATGTCGGGCTACAGACAATACATTGAAGGAAGACATTGAACATAGGGGTGTGGAGGTGGAGGGGGAGAAAGAGGAAAGGGCGGTGCTGGTACGGTAAAGTGGGGAGGAGAGGGGGAAGTGAAGAATCTGTTGTGGGCCAGAAGTATGTCACGTTTAAGCATGTTTCCCGTCTGGCCCCATCTAACTATCCGGGGAGTTCTGCTTACAGCTTAGGTGACATGTTGGTATTCTGACGGATCTAAGGTCTTGCACAGGGAAACCGTTCCACAAATATGGCATGGCCTTTCACTCCACCATAAGTGTGCTGTATTCTGGTGAGTAGAGATACTCCAACCAGTAAAACCAAGTTTTGCGGAACGCTCTATCTCTATGGTGTAGTGCGGCAGTCAATTCCTCCATTACGCGGATCTCGTCCACCTTGCGTAGCCACATACCCACGGTAGGTGGATCACTGCTTTTCCAACAGAGAGGAATACAGGCCCTGGCTGCGTTGATCAGATGCATCAGCAGTGATTTGCGGTATCGGGTCTTTGACATTGGGGACAGGTGTAATAATAGAGCCGCCGGGTCCTCAGTCAGGGACATACCTGTAAGTTGTTTGATAATTCGAAGGACTGCATCCCAAAACTCCCCGAGGCTTTGGCAGGACCAGAAGATGTGGAGTATCGAACCTCCCTCTCTTCCACATCTCCAGCACGTCGGTGGGGTCTGTGGGAACATTTTGTGAAGCTTGGTGGGAACGTAATACCATCTGGTAAGTATTTTGTAACCTGTTTCTTGTATTGAGCTAGCTATCGAGGCTTTATGCGCAAAATGCAATATGAACTCTTTTTGGTCTTGTGTGAAGGTTTTGGTCAGATCTCGTTCCCACTTAGCTATGTAGCTAGGTTCAGGGTGGTCAGCCTGCCGAGTTATCAGGGCATATGCCATGGACAGACCATGGTCTACATTTCCGCCTGCCCAGCAAATGTCCTCGAACGGTGTTAAGTCCGTACGTGGCGATTGGGGAGCACTAGATCTTGAGAGGAAGCTACGTAGCTGAAGGGCCTGCCACCTCAATAGTGGTGGTGTAACCAGGCCACTCAGTGAGTCGAGACAGATAGGATTTTGAAACACTTGAAAATGTCCTATCCTAAATCTATTTGCTTCCACCAGGCGTCTGAAGGAGCTGTCTGCCAAGCTGGGGGCGAAGGCTGGGTCACCTACGACCGGAGACATAATAGAGGGAGAGGCGCTGTCTGGGAGTAGTGTAGCTGCCGACTTAAGCGCCCGTATTGTGACACCCGTAAGCGGATGATGTAGTATGCCTCTTGGTAAGGGTGAGGCAGTCCATAGTAGCCCGGCCATTGGCAATGAAGAGGTTGCCTGTTCCAATTGCAGCCAGCGTTTGTCTGAGGACACGTTACACCATTCGAACGCTCGCGCCATATGCACAGCCAAATGATAGCGAATGGGGTCCGGAAAACCGATCCCCCCTCTGGACTTGGGCAGAGCCAGTAAAGATCTGTTTAACCTGTGGGCACCATTCGCCCAAATAAATGAAGCAAACTCCCTCCGCACTAATTTCAGAAACGTCATTGGGATGTCCACTGGCAAGGTTTGGAATAGGTAAAGTAGTCGTGGTAGAATATTCATTTTCAATACACTATTTCTCCCGAACCACGAGATGGTACGGCCCGACCACTTGGCCAGATCACGTCGAATATCGGAAAGTAGTGGCGGAAAATTCAGCTCAAACACTTTGGCAATGGAAGGGGACAGCTTTGTCCCCAGGTAGGTAATGTGTGAGGTCAACCAACGGAAGGGGAATGCCGTCTGTAGGCCGGAGAGAGTGGTAGGAGCTACCGTAAGGTTGAGTGCCTCGGATTTCTGCAAGTTAATTTAAAAATTTGAAGATTCTCCATAAGTCTCCAATTCAGCCATCAGGTTTGGGAGGGAGAGAGTAGGTTTAGTCAGTATGAAGAGGAGATCGTCGGCGTACCCTGCTATTTTGTGTGTCCTAGTGCCGGGGAGCAATCCCGTGATGTCTGGGTTGTCCATAATTTTACACAGTAGGGGTTCCAGCGATAAAATAAAAGGTAGCGGGGAGAGCGGACATCCCTGCCTGGTCCCGTTAGTCAGTGGGAAGTAGGTGGAGTAGGTGCCATTAACTCTAACACGGGCTGTAGGGATAGAGTATATAGCCGATATCCAGCTGCGGAAGTTGTTCCCAAAACCCATTGCCCTAAGTGTTGCATGAAGGAACGACCAGTTTACCCGGTCGAACGCTTTTTCCGCGTCGGTTGATAAGAGAACGGTGGGGATGTGTTGTGAGGTGGCCAGATGGATCGCATTCAACACTCTGACTGTGTTATCTTTTGCGTCTCTACATGGCAAAAAGCCTACCTGGTCTGTGTGGATGAGCTTACTGACACTGTGTAGTAATCTATTGGCCAGGATTTTAGAGAACAATTTCAGGTCTATGTTTAGTAGGGATATCGGGCGAAAGCTAGAGCATAGGGAAATGTCTTTTCCTTCCTTAGGAATGACCGTGATAGTTGCTCTGAGTGAGTCTGCAGGAACGGTTTGGCCGGTGAGGATGGAGTTGTATGCCTGGAGAAATGGGTCCGTCAACTGGTCACTAAATGTCTTATAGTAACGAAGGGAGAAGCCGGCGGGCCCCGGGGCTTTGCGCGGTTTCATCTGCTTCAGGGCCTGTGACCATTCTATGGCTGTGATGGGAGAGTCAAGTTCCGCTGCTTCTTCTGGAAATAAGCAGGGCAGCTTCGTTTGGGCCAGGTACGTCTGAATTTGGGTGAGGCGGCTAGTGACTGATTCTGGGGATCGGGAGTCTTCCAAATTGTAAAGTTCTAGGAAAAAGTCTCTGAAACGGTTAGCTATGGCCTCAGAACTGGACAGGAGTTTACCGTCTCGCCCTGTAATGTTGGGGATAAAAGTTTGAGTATGGAAATCCCTGAGCGCTAGGGCTAAGGACCTACTAGGCTTGTTACCGTATTCAAAGTATGTTCTTTTGACCCTCACCTGTTTTGCTTTGATCTTGCCTAACAGTATGTCGTTTAGTTTCTAACGTAAGGTCCAGAGTTCGGCCTCCACCTCTCTGGCTTGAGTTTGTTTGTGGCTGGTCTCCAGCCTACTAATTTGCCCTAACAGCGATGAGATGACTTCATTACATTTACGTTTTGCCTGAGAGGCATGGGCTACGAAGGTACCCCGTATACAGCATTTGTGAGCTTCCCAGATAAAGAGGGGGGAGGACTCTGGAGGTTGGTTATGCTGGTAAAATTGAGTGAGGTCTTGCTTAACGCGGTCTGTCAGTAAGGGGTCATCCAGAAGGAGATCGTTAAGTTGCCAATGCCAAGGTCTGGGCCCCTCTGAGTGGAGAAGCACCTCCATCAGGATCGGGGCATGGTCAGAGATCGTGAGGACATCGATAGAGGTGTGGCGTATCCTATGTAGGTCTCTCTGTCTAACTAGGAAGTAGTCTATTCTAGAGTAGACTCGGTGTGCAGTGGAGTAAAATGAGTAGTCACGCTCTCGTGCGTGCATAAGGCGCCACACATCTACCAGGTGCTCGGAGTGTAAAGTTTTCCGCAGTCGTCGGAGAAAGGTATAAGAAAGGTGGGAGGCGCTTCTGGAAATGTCTAGTTGAGGCTCAAGGGCAACATTAAAATCGCCCCCCATAATAAGAGTCCCTTCCACGAAGTCTGCTAGAGCCAGAAAGCATGCCTCGAAGAAAGCTATTTGACCAGAATTGGGGGCGTAAATGTTGACCATGGTCACCAGGGTACCAAAAAAGCGCCCCTTAACGAACAAATATCTACTCTCTGAATCCTCCAGCGTGGATGAATGCTGCCACCCCGCTGATCTGGCTACTAGAATACTAACCCCCCGGGTTTTGCCGGCTGGGGACGAATTATGGTATACAAACGGAAAGCGCTGATTGGAAAGTCTTGGGATGCAGCCCAGCCGGAAGTGCGTCTCCTGGAGATATGCCACCTGTACCCCATGCCTCCATAGATCCCCTAGGACCCTTGACCTTTTTTCGGGAACGTTAAGACCCTTCACATTCCAGGAGAGGAATTTCGTGGGCAGTGCTGCTGCTGTGCTGTCCGTCTGTCGCGCCATGTCTGTTGTTAGTGGTGTAGAAGGAGAGGATGGGAAGGGGGGGGGAGAGTGAGGGGTGAAGTAGAGGGCAGAGGGGATGGAGGCAGGACAAGAAGACAAGGAATGGGAGAGTAGACAAAAGACAAAACACAAAACACGTATGTACTATAAGCAGTAGTAAACTGTAAATTTTAGAACTAGAACTTTAACACTGAGCGAAAACTAAAACAGCCCACAACGCTATCAGCGAAGCGGGAATCTAAGTGGGGAAGTGAAAAGCAAGGGAACACGCCGGTGTGCTCCCCTGAGTACCCTATTATATAGGGTCACCCCAAAGTGATAACATAACGGAACAACGTATCTATAGCAACCTAGTAGGATTGGTGAGAGGAGTAACCGACCACAAGTCCCTTACTTGTCCCGGAACATGACGGTTCGCATTGTAATGCTCGAAAAGGTGGCTGGTCTGTGTGATTACCTTATAACCTCTCCGTGCTACCGCAATGCAATGACACCAGGCCCCTATGCATAGATACGTTCACGGCCTCTCGCTAGATGCATACTCAAGCTTCATGGGAAGCAGGACCTGGGGCCTGGTCGACTCCGAAACGGTACCTTGAGTGTCCTCTGCGTGGCCTCTGGGGTCTTGAAACCGCAGGTAGGTTAGGTCTCGGGGCGGTGGGGGTCATCAGCCAGTCTGGGACATCGATGGGCTCCACGTCCAGGAAGGTGAACAGCTCTGGGAGTTGGTCTGGTGTCATCAGGAAGAAGGTGGCTCCGTCCCTCTGGACTTGGACGTAGATGGAATGGGTGACCCCATTTGTATGATGCCCCTGCCGATGAGATCTGTGTAAGGAGCGGGCGAATCATGCGTCTGAGGAAGAGTGTATGTCTGGACAAGTCAGGCATCACCGTGATCTGCGCTCCATCAAAATCCACAGATTTTTTAAGCCATGCTTGCCTCATTATGGCCTCTTTTTGCATATAAAAATGAATCCGACACAGCACGTCCCTAGGGCCAGTGCGGTCAGAGCCCCTGGGGCCGTTCGCCCTGTGCACCCTATCCATTTCTATAGGCGTCTGGGGGTCTCTGTCTAGCAGTTGGTTCAGGATGGCTTGTATCGTGGACCGGAGATCGGCCCCAGTGGTGGATTCAGGGACCCCCTGCAGGCGTACGTTGTTCCGACGGTTTCTGTTCTCACCGTCATCCATTTTTAAATAGAGTAAGGCCTGGGCCCTGTTCTTGGCTGCGACCGTGCAGTGACCCGGTCTGACAGCTCAGTATGGGACAATTCCACTGCCGACACTTTTTGTTCCAAGCCGGTGACTGTTTGAGACACCCCCTCGATCTCTTTGCGCAGTGCTCCTTCCACCTGTTGTGCGAGACGGCTAACATCCACCTTAGTGGCCAGCGAGCTAAAGAGAGCTCTGATATCCTCCCCCAATACCGAGGCTAGCACCGGGGATATCAGCGGGATCGAGTCATCGGGCTGCGATGCGGTGGTGGGTAGTCTGGGTGACCCGATGGGAGATCGGTCACGAGCCGATGAGTCCATGGGATGAGGGGCTTCCACCTGCACCGACTGACCTGATTGGGAGAAGCCTGCCACGCGGGGGTTAAGATGGCCGCTCGTCTTCATGTGGGTAGATGCGTCTGCCGGGGGTCTCTGCACTGCTGGTAAGAAATAGCCGGGTATAGTCCACCGGGAAGTCTGTTTGCGGGTTCGGGTCGATTTCCGCCTACCAATCATGGGGATTATAGTAATTTCACTGCAATCAGTCTGCTGTTTCAGGCACTCAGGGGAGCAAAGCTCGGCTCAGCACGTCCCTACGGCTCCATTGCTTGGCCACGCCCCCTGTTAACTTTTCTTACTGATCACTGGTTGCAGGCAAAGCTGATTTAATCAGCTTACCTCACTTTCCTTCCTTCAATTTAAAGGACCACTAAACTAACACTAAAGTCTGCATGCTTTTCTGTTTTGACTTTATAAACTTAATAATTGGTTTACTAAATATAGAGAAAACTTCATGAAAAAAAATCAGCACACATAACCACTGGTGACTTGAAATATTATTTAAAATCAATACCTGGCAACTTTATGCTCGACAGAACATGGCTACAGCAGATTTTCAGTCAATCAGCAGAAAGTGTATGGTGTTTTAGACAGCATTTTCAAGAACGTGGCGGGAGTCTCAAGAACTGCTGTGAACAGTCCCAGGAGGTTTTGAGGTGATTTGGTGTGCTGGGCTCATGAGTTGCTGCATAAGATATTAGTAACTTGGTAGAGAAGTGTCCGATGCACAAGGGTGACCTTTGTGGTTGATTGTTCTCGTGTGTAAAATTTGAGATGTTCTGAACAATATTTTTGTGGCTGCTATGGCTTAGGACAACTGCAGTTTCCTTTGTGAGGGGTCTTTAAAGGATGTCAAAATGGGACAGATTTTAATTTTCAGAATATTATTTTTACCAAACTGTGAGAAATAATCTTTAGTCTATCACTGAAGATGCTGTTATTCCATTGTTGAAGCTGAATCTTGTTTCAATAAGTTTTTATAACGTTATAAAAAAAAAAAAAACAGTTACATGAAAATAAAAAAAGCCTTGAGTTTAAATAATTACAGAGGGGTGCCCTAGTTATGACATTCATGAAGTAACAGCAGATAACATTATAATGTCTATAAGTCAATTATTGACACCCTAATGGCATGCATTTGTGGTCTCTATAGCCTTTACGATCCCTATGCTAGGTTTCCCTAAAAGACCAGTCAAGTAGTCAAAAGAAAGGGGAAGAAGGGGTCCTCAAAAAGAGAAAAGGGGGAGAAGGGGGGAAAGAGATTGGGAGGGGAGCGTCCCCATCCCAGGCCCAAGATCCCAAGCCAGGTCCCTATTTATCCATATATTAATCAGGCGCTCAACAGATTTTTATAAAGTCTTTTGGGTGGTAGTGTGCAATCCATAGGGAACAAATCTCCTTGAATTTATTGATGAAGTCATGTAGTACGGACAGTAGTTTTTCCTTGAGTAGATACCAGGCCATCTTTTGTTTGACCTGTGCTTTTTGGGAGAGCCGGTCCACTAGGCTTTTGCTATGGTTTCTTTTCCTTGAATTTTTTAAGTATACCTTGCAAGCTTAAAGTGACACTAAATCAGGGGTTAAACCTTAAAAATTAATTCAAATAGCTTATTTGTGTGTCACTCAGCTGTAGATCCTTAAATCACCTCTAAATTCATGCTGACACTGTCATTCCTTCTGGAGGGTGGCTACTTCTGTTTTCCAAGGTCCCTGTGTGTGTTGTAAAGTAGTCACTGTTCAAAGTCACTTGAATAATATAATTTGAAGAACATTGTATTTACTGCTTGTGCTATTGTAATTATTACTGTTATTAGAATTATTATTTTTATGCATTGATACATGAACAGGAGATAGAATGAGAGCCTGTGGTGTAATATTTACAGTATGTAGCAGGCCTTCCATAATATTAGATTCTAATCTAATCAGTTAGAAGTTATTTATTCACCTCTTGAGAGAGTTTGCAACTACTTGTTAGAACTGTCATACTGAAAGATAATATATTCTTTAGATCATTTAACTAAATACTTTAATGATTTATGATCCATAAATCATGTCTTGGAACATATTTCCATATAATTAAAATAACATGATATGTTTAATGCTAATGTAGAACGAGCCTTCTCTATTTATGGCTCAGAAGGATACCAGTTAAATGTTCCATGGAAATAAACATTACTTCTGTTTTTCAAGTGATGGGGAATTATGAGAAAGAGCAGATGTAGGGAAGGTGTTGTATAGATCCCAATAGAGAAGAGGATAGGATTCTAACAACTGTGCTGACCCGATCAACTGATAGTTTGAGTTTCCACCCCCACCCAGCCCTACCCATCTTTGAATCATGGCTAAACAAAAAGATGATTGAGGAAATCAATGTTATAGTATAATTCCAGGCAAATGAATGAAATGAATCAGGAAAACACTTCAACTATGATACACTCACAGAGCTTACCTAATTTACCCTAATTTGAGATATGGCGGACGAAGTGGGCTACAGGGGTTCTGTTTCTTAAAACTTGTGCTGTGCAACTTCTTCTCTCTCTGCTTGATACATACCATGTGAGGGTCATATATTCATGCAGGTTTAAACCTGATCTCTGCCTTTAGTATAGAATATGCCTGGCTTTCTGTATGTGAAAGAGAGCAAGGAGCCCTTAGCAGTATACTTGGTAATACTTCTGCTAAATTGCATAAAGGTAAGCAAAAAGGCTCCCAGACCACCATTAGCAAGGCAAAGCAGTGGAGTAGACTGGAATACCCTGGAAAAAAAACTGAAATCCTATGCAAAATAGCTGTGTACCCTGCATGCATTTCACTCACATGTATCTGTTTTCAAGGGTCTTCTGGCCTGTCCTTCCTCTTCTCCTATGGTGCCAGCAGAGGACGGTCCCTATGGTTCCAATAAACAATGCTCACGTAATACTGTGTGGGTGTTGTTCATTACAGTGATATTCTCAGTATTACTCCTTTAATCCAGAGCTAACAGCAACAGTAATCATTTCACCTATTGCATGTTCTTCTGGGTCAATCAACTCACTTTCTCTGAGCCCAGGCTGTTATGGACACACACCTGAGGTGGCATCATTATGCAGCCTGAGCTCAGGGGAAATAGGTTGATAGTCTTTGGGGTCAGAGGCAGAAATTAGGTAACTGTTGGGGACAGCTCTGGACGTAAAGGAGAACTATGAGATGAGTGATTTCCACTCACCTCATAGTTCTAGCCGACCTGTGACAATGAGACTGTCACAGGTCGGCTCAGTAGATCGGGAGGTGAGCGAACCTCTCGATCCTGTCACGGCTCTCTGCCGTGACAGGGGGAGGGGCTGGATTCCCGGGGGAGGGGCGGGTACAGCTGGCTCTGCCTCTAGATAGGCAGAGCCAGCTGTCACTCACGCAGCTGGGCGGATCCCGACGTCCAGGTCGGCATCCACTCCGGCTGTGGCGTCTCAGTATACCGCGAGCTGTAGCTCGCGGTATACTGAGCTTAGGGTAACGGGAGGACGCTAGTTTGTGTCCTCCCGTTACCCTAAGGAGAACTATGGGGAAAAACACTGACCCCATAGTTCTCCTTTAAGGGGAGTATTGAAGTCAATTTTTTTTTTAATTTTTACTATTATTGTGCAATTAACATTATTTTTTTAGTGGAAATATCAGAATATCCCCTTGTCCTCCCCAGTAGCTCCACTTATCTTGCTATGGGTTGTGACATCAGGCCAGGTCATTTAATTGTTATTTAAGTATCACTATGGGTACACAGACAGCCCACATGCAGTGCAGTGGGCCATCATGCCCACTCTAGCTACACAATGAGCTAAGAGCTAATATATGTAATCTACAGTACAAATTTGCTGATAGAATCTTACAGTATGGACTTCTTGTTTACTTGGTTCTACAAATCTCCCTGTACTGATGAGGAAAGCTGCATCCATTAGATGTAGGCAACCCTAAAGCTGGCCACACACTAGTAGATTTCCAAACGATCGTTCATAAAAAAAACTGTCTTTACCACCTGATAATGCCATCAGAGACTTGATGAATGTCAATCAAAATTTCATTTGATTCTAACGTGATTTTTTTGATTCCTGAAGAAAACCAAATCCACTGTTAGAATTTTGTTAATTCGAGAAAAATATTCTATTTAATTCTTTCGAGTTTTTTCATTACTATGGTTGAAATTGATCGTTAATTTGACCCCATCAACGAATAGAAAGTCGAAAGAAAGTTATTTCGTACAAAAGCTCTTTTGAAAATCTAAAGCAGTGCATGGTCAGCTTTAAGGAGTATCTCACCAAAAATGTAAATCCGATTGCAGGAGAGGCCTATAATTTGACTTCTATCTTAGTGCAGACATCTGAAAAAGTCAGTAAGCCAATCACACAAGCAGGAAATTAGATTTATGCGGGCATTCTGTGCACCAATAGTGTATGGAACATAACCAGGTTGCCCTATTGTAAGGAAGAAACATTTGGCAGTTTTGAAGATTACAAAATGGCTTATGTAGCAATAATATACTGTATGTCATATTCTTTAAAGAAAGTGACGTTTTTCTTTATACACAATCATTTATTAAAGCGGCATTTCGACTTCTGCAGTTACCATCCCAGGTGTTTGTCCAAAGAGATATTTGCCAGATTGTACATGAGTTGATTATGATTAGACAAGGTCTTACTGGGCAAAATCTGGTCCAGGTATGCAAACCTTTAGATCTAAAGTGCCTAATAGGTTGCCAAGGACAAGCCCCAAAAGTAAATCTAATTTAATTTTGTTAATCATCATAAACATATTTTCAGTTTTTGAATTTCAGTAACTTAATACCAGGTGGAAATCCCCATCATTTGTGCCAACTGTAAATAATACAGTACTGATCAAACCATGTGTATGTATGGTCTTTGTTTAAAATTGCAATGACCATCTAATAAAAACCCTGATATGGTAAAAAGCTTGATTTAAATGTATGCAACACATTTACTACTGGTGAAATGTTCTTTACAAATTACAGTCTGGATAAACAAGTCATTGTGGATTATCAGTTTACACTAAAAACATTTGCTTTGTTTTGTATAGGTTTGGATGCTGGACAACTGAAAAGACCATTGAAATGAAAAAAATCCCATTCTCTCAGAATTATACTAACCAGACTGTGTATAACAAGAATTACCTATTGCCCTATATCCAATGGGGCAAACAACGAAGTATATAAACATGTTCAGTGTGATTGTGTATTACAATGAGGCACCTTTAAAGATACAGTCTCAAATGTTTTTTAAAAAGTTAATATCATCATCATTATCATCAATTTACCTATACCACGTAAACCAAATATATCACAAGGAGATTACATCAGGAGTCTCCAAACCTTCGTTGACATGAAATCAATCAGTTTTATAAATTAATTAATAAGTCCCCCTTCCATCCAGGAGTGCCCCTTAGAGTCCCCCCTTCCATCCAGGAGTGCCCATTAGACTCCCCCCTTCCATCTACAAGGGCCCAGCAGGGTACCTCCTTCCATCAAGGAGTGCCCAGCAGAGTCCCCCCTTAAATCTAGGGGGGCCCAGCAGAGTACCCCCTTCCATCCAGGAGTGCCCCCAGCAATCTCCCCTTACATCTAGGAGGATGTAGCAGAATCCATCCTTCCATCCAGGAGTGCTTAGCAGAGCCCCCCCCTTACATCTAGGAGGGCCCAGTAGAGTCCCCCCTTTCATCCAGGAGTGCCCAGCAGAGTTTCCCCTTCCATCTAGGAGGACTCAGCAGAGTCCCCCCTTCTATCCAGGAGTGATCAGCAGAGTCCCCCCTTACATCTAGGAGGGCCCAGAAGAGCCCCCCCCTTTCATCCAGGAGTGCCCAACAGAGTTTCCTTACCATTTAGGCTGTAGAGCAGCATGGTGTAAACTGGAAGGTGGCATAGGTCTAGACAGAGGAAGGCTGGTCCTTTTGTAAATGTTAGGGGAGGGACAATCACATTATTGGTTGCTAGGAAGCAAGTGATCCTAGTTACCAACCTTAGCGGAGGGTGGGGGGGAATCATCACTAGGGACTGGGGACAGGGGAAGGGTCACAGCTGGGTGGCTGGCTGGCAGTGGATACCCCGAATTCTCTGTATTATGATACACAGACAGGCACATCTACAGCCAGCCAGGGTTGCTGCAGGCCTGATAAAATCTTGTAGGCTCATGTGGATGTCCCATAGGCTGTAGTTTGGGGACCCATGGATTAGATTATCAAGGTGAGCCCAATAAATTAAACCAGATTCCAAAACCATTTAAATTACCTAACATATATTATTTTGTTCATGTGGTATAAGGGTTGTGAACATTTATTACTTACAGGTATATATTACCCTTTTAGAGATCACATTACTCCTCTTGATAATTCCTTCAATCTGCTGTTTTTGTCTAGAAGGGTGCTATCTTTGTTCAATCATCATCCAGGGTCAGAAACTACTTACAGGATTGATATGCAGGCTCACAAATGACACAATCATGTAAATCCTGGTACCTGAGCAGTTCTTGGCTGTTTGCAAACGTCTGACATACAGTAGATCAGCCCCATTCTATAGCATTTCACCTTTGAATTTGCTACAAAGTTAAAATTTTGCAGTCAGTCATTATTTTACTTTTTATTCACCTTTTAATTTTTTAATTTTAATTATTATTTCTTATAATTTTTTACTTATTTTTTAAATTTTTTATTTATTTAAATATTTTTTCTACCAATTATTATTATTTGTTTCTACTTAACTTTATTGCTATCATGCAGGAGCTAATAAGCCCCTGTGTGATAGCATTTGGAGATGACAGGTTCTCTTTATTGAACCTGTCACTTCTAATACAAGAGTTCTAGCACAGCACTGTGCTGGAACTCCTGTGACAGCTGAGAGGAGAAGGCTGCGAGTGCAGCTCTCCCTCTCACTGTTTACACGGAGCCATTCTGAAGATCTCCAAAGGAGGTGGCTAGCGAGGAGAGAGGTACACGTTGGGGGGAGGATGGACCTGCAGGCTGCATACAAGTGATCCCAGCAACATCGCCAAGATTACTTGTAAACGAATGAGCGGCTTCCCCATGCTACATTTAGCCCTGTTTTGGACAAAAATGTAGAAAACAACTTACCGCCCAGTGCCCGGAACTGCATGTCCCAGGTGTCGGGAGATTCCACACCCCTGCTGCCCCGAGGCTGGGCCTCGGTGGCCTTGTGAAAAATCTGGCCCTGGTTTCAGTCTGATCTCCGTGGGAGAGAAAACTCTGGAAAAGGTTCCGCTTGTCTGCAGCAGACTGATGACATCATCTTAGTATTGGCACAGTCACCTGACTGGAGCTCAGTGACTGCTTTATAATGATGAAGAGTAGAGATTTTTAGAAAAATTATTATGTTCCTTTATATTGTGACATGTCATCAATGTATTCATCCAGACTTGGAAAGTTGCTGAAAGGTCCCACAATTTGAAACACTTATACTTCAAAATCATTTCCACATTTCAGTCTTCAACAATCATTTGTCCTTACACAATACAGTATTGATACATTTCCATTCTTTTAGGACAAACAAGGTTTTTGTTTTAGTGGTATAGTATTCCTAGAATTTATTTCTATATATTTTCTATATATAGAGATAAAAAGTAAGTAAAAAATATTATATATGTATAAAATAAATACTATTTTTCAGTTTTAGAAGTGATATTGTCAAAACAATTAGTAATCAACACTGTCTTTGGGACTGTCCACATATAATCACCTTCTGGGACTCAACACTCTCATATCTGTGCGATATAATGGAAATGCCCCAATTCTGCGAACCCTAGCTATGTCTTTTAAGCTACTGGAAACCAGTACCTGCACCCAGTAGACAAAAACAGTGATGGATACTGTATATGTGACTTTGCTGCTGGCAAAATGCCTAATTATGCATCACTGGCTCTCTATGCAGCCACCAACATCCCAACATTTTGTGATGGCATTGACATATTTGATGTGGAAAGAGAGGCTCAAAGCCACATTAGCCCCCGATAAGTGCTCCTCCATCTTCTTTATGAAATGGGAACCCTTCATACTGCACAACTACTCAGGAGTAGAAATATATGCTCTAGTCTATCCCTTTAAACTCACAAAATGGTACCTAGAGAGGAGGCTAGATAACACCCTAGGAAGGTTTGAGCCACCTGAGGATTATATTCCTGGCTAGTTGGGACTGTCTTTGGACCTACCACCCATACGAATGTATGTTGGTGGTCAGCTGTCTGATCAGAGAATATTGCTGTACTACCTTTTTGCGCTTGTACAATTTTACATGCTATGCTTTATTTCTTATTGTTTTTCTTCTGTTTGTTTCTCTAGCAAGCAGTAGATATAGGCAAGAAGTTTAAAAAAAACAAAAAACGCTTGAACTGGTTTTAAACTTACCTCGTTATCGCTGCTCGATCCCGCGCCGCGCAGTTCCGATTCTCGGCCGGGAGACGAGCAGAGACGCAAGTCTATGGACGCGTGCACCCTCCTGCAGACACCGCTGGATCGGAGAGACAGAGCAGTCAGCGCTGGATCGGAGTGACGTAACACCGCTGGAGGGACACATGAAAACATGGGGAAAGAAGAGGAAGATCAGAATAAGAGACATCATTTAAGGTAAGTGCTAACATTTACATGGGGGGAGGTGAAAATGTTTTTGGCTTTAATGTCACTTTAAGCTACCCCAATGCATTTTTAACATTTAAAGTACTACTAAAGGCTGGACGGTTTTTACCTTAATGCAGAGAATGCATTAAGGTAAAAACTGCCCAGTATCTTTCAGCGTTACACCCCCCCCCCCCCCCTTC
>NW_017307180.1:681268-681547 GCF_000935625.1 Nanorana parkeri
ACGTGTCCCCCCCCCCCCCCCCCCTTACCTGTCAGTGCCGCTTTTCACCTCTGCCGGTCCCCGAAGCGACCCTCTGTCAGAACTTTCTGGTTGCTGGGGAAGAGATTGAGGACAGAGGAATTTTCTTCTTCTGTCAATTAACCTGTTGGGCCGAGAGAAGGGGCATGGCCTGCCACAGGGCTGCGTGTGTCTATGGATGCACACAGCCACTTGCGGGCATGGCCAGGAGCGAGCTGGCATGGGTTCCTCCAACGCAGCTGCTTAGCTGATGGCGGCACC
>NW_017307180.1:681727-691799 GCF_000935625.1 Nanorana parkeri
GGGCGGCGCGGGGGGGGGGGGGAAGTGTGGGGGGGGGGGGGGGGACCCACTAGTGAATGAGGAACTGAAAATTTTTAATTTCAAACAACAAATAAGTTTTAAAAGTATGGGCCTCCTATTTGTAAAAATAAAGCTTTTATATCACTTTAATTCCTGAGCTAAGTGTCACTTTAACAGCAAAAGAGTCACCAACCTGGCCCTGCTTTCTGGAAGGGCTGTGTAAATCTCAGGACAGACTGGACAAAATTACAAATCTGTTTATGTATTTCAGTTGTGTGTTTAGTTAACAATCCTGCCGTTTTTCCCAAGTACTGATTAGCATAAATCCAGTTTAAGCTTAATCTATTTAAAGCTTAGAGTGATATTAAAGTCAAAAGGTGCTGGAGACTAGGGATGGGCCGAGTGTTTGATTCGAACATGAGTTTGTACCGAACATCGGCCGTTTCGAGCGTTCACCGAACTTATGGGATGTTTGTGGTTTGTTCGACCGCGGATATTCCATAAGGCAAAATGCCCTCCGAAGCTCTGATTGGTTAAAGTCTGGCACCTGACCACAGGTGCTCGCTCGTCCCCCCCCCCCCTTTCCGGCCCTGTCAGGCCTATGCTCGGATCAAGGGTCTAGTATGGAATTTTAGGGGGGTGGGGTTCCTCCTTAAAATTTCTACCAGACCTTAAGTGCCAGCTACGACTTTTGGGGGGAACCCCACACACTTTTTTCTGTTTTTGTGTACATGGGGTCCCTCCTAAATATTCCTACCAGACCTTAAGGGCCTGGTATGAATTTTGGGGGGGAACCCCACTCACTTTTTTTTTGTACATGGGGTCCCTCCTAAATATTCCTACCAGACCCTAAGGGCCTGGTATGACTTTTGGGGGGAACCCCAGACACTTCTTTTTTTGTACATGGGGTCCCTCCTTAATATTTTGAAATGTCAGTTTTGCTGCAGCAGGTTCTAAAAATTGTACAGATCAGCCACTTCACAGGCAGGTTAAGGGGACCCCTCAGGCACGATATTTGAAGGAATTAAAAAAAAAAAATTCTTACCCTTTAAGTGATGTTAAAATCACTGCTCCTTTAAAAACTGTATTTTTTTTCATTAATTCCTGTCCCCAGGGCAGTACCCGGACCCCATACACTTTTTATGGTCAATTACTTGCATACAAGCCCTCTTAAAGGGGGCATTCATTTTCGAACGTTCGACCCCCATTGAGTTCGAGTTCGTATTCGAACTTTTCGGGCGTTCGAATATGAACCGAACACGGGGGTGTTCAGCTCATCACTACTGGAGACTGCGCTCTCCCTTGTACTGTAGAGGAAGTTTAAAGTGGAGCAGAGAGAGTTTGAGCCATCTGTTCTGAAACATGATCACTTTAAGTGTTTGGGGGGGGAAAAAAATACTTTGTTGGGCCATGAATATTTGTTTGATCTGCAGTCATTATTGGAAAAAAAGTCTGAGAGTTTAATACTACTTTAAACCGTATCTAAACCCAAAATGTTATATATTGCAGATTACCAATCCTAAACATGGGGAGGCTGCCTTTTTCTTATTTTTACGTTTCTTCCTTTATTGGCCTGCGTTTCCACTGCATTTGTGTTTGGTTATTACAGTAATAAACTGTGAACTGAGGTGCAGTACACATTACTTCACTTGGCCACTGCTAAATACAGCTGATCACTGCAGGTTTTTATTTTAAGTCCCCATTCACACCAGTTGCATGCATGAACATGCTCAAAACTGCATGATTTAAAATGTGTGTATGTAAGGTGTTGTTCCTAAAATTGCCATTATTTGTTCAAGGAGAACTATTGGGAGAGTAAAATAGTCTCTTCCAAATACTTTGAGCTGCTGAATGACGCTGCAGGTGTCACATGCTGGTTCTGTAGATCGAGAACTGAACGATCACAAACCGCTGATCACTCAGCTCACGGCTTCTCCCTGTAGAAAGACGTGACTGTCAGTCACCGCTCCCCACAGGGATTCCCCCCTCCCCTCTCTCTGTACTTCCAGTGCTCATTGAAGGGACAGAAAGGAGGTGGGTGTGGGCGCAGCTGGCTTTGGCAGTAGACCGCTAGATGCTGACTTTGGGTCACAGGAGTACATTAGTAAATGTACTCCTGTGACCCAAAAGAGGACTAAAGCCCCCCCCCCCAAAAAAAAGGTATGGCTTTAGTTCTTTTTTAATGCACCCCAAATGCTGCAAGCACGCTGTGTGTCTTGGTACACAAAGCTCACAGCTCAAATTGTTGCATGAGCTTTTCTTGCTGTGTTTGTCACTGAAATTAATGGGCTGCCCTATGCTGTTGCGCGACGAACATGGCAAATGCATCTAGTGAGAATGGGAGCTTAGTACAAGTTATACATAGTAGTTCTTGCGCTGCACTAGCATTCACCAAAGAGATGACCCATGACAGGACTGGTCAAATGCCAACACAATGCAAACTAATTCCAGTGGTCAGTAAGAATGCGTGTACCTTCTTTGTAATAGCAAAAAATGTGTATATACATATATTTTTATTGTTGTTTTTTCAAAGATAATGTAAATAATAAAATAATGCCACATTTTAGGTACTTTAGTTTATTGTTGTTTATAAGTACAAAAGACTTTCTTTTGGAAGCAGTCTTTTGTCTCTTTTTAACTACAAATATAAAAATACAAGGCAATAAAGCAACAAAAATGTGCACATCTTTATATAAACAAACGATTCAAAGTGTTGTACAAAATTATTTACAATTGTAATGTATTTACACATTCTAAAAGTACATTTGAAGGAGTACAATAATGTTAAGTTATCAAAAGGGTAGCTAAAATACAGTAGCAATCTTACAAAAACACCAATTTTAACCACAAAATAAATAGACAATAAAATACAGCATTTTAAAGAACAAACAAGACCCTTTCTGTGTATTGTGTGTGTGTTTTTTTTGTCTTTACCATCCTTGTTTAATTCAAGCTTTTTTTGCTGCATCAAACCTTCATCAAATCTATTTTTGGTTACACCATTATGTAAGGTACTGCAATTATACAAGAGTAAATTGCATAGTAACTTTTTTTTAAAAATTACCGTGTCCGATAACATAGGTTGCATAAACATTTCAAAACATAAACATTTCAAAACAAACGATCACTTACATGATTCTTAACATCAGCTTTTAACATACTTACTGACATCCTGTTTGTTAGTTCTGATGATAAGGATAATCCCGTAAAAGATTACAGATCAAGTGCAAAAACGTCATGTAAAATTCACAGGAAGAATGTCACTGCCAAGACAGGCGTTCAGGAGGGAGCAATGTCATTTTAAAGCTTACATTGATCATTCTGAATGCTGTTGGTTATTCTTAAAAATGTTATATTTGGTAGGTAGTGTTAACATTGCATAGATGTGGCCAGTAGTGATATCACACCTGCAAAGATGTAGCGATGTCACAGACACACAAGTGAAATGATTTGTATTGTGGTTCTGAGCTGTTAATATTTAAAGCCTCTTTCACACGGGCTGATCAGGAGGGGATCCGTTCAGGTCCACCTGAAAAACTTGAGCTGATTGTCTTTGGTTGTTTTCGGACATTTATTGAGTGTTTATACAGGCATTTTGGCTTCAGTCTTGAGCTTTTTTTTATTATTATTTTTAGCCAATGGAGAGCTAACAGGCACGAAAATGTGCAAAAAAAAAACCAAAACACATTTTTCAGATGCTCCCATTAGTTTATGGAGGCCAAAACACATGACTCTGCCCCAAAGATGCTCATGTACTATTTTAAGCATCATTATACTCAGGTGTGAATGGGCACCATTGCATATAATGGAAATCCTAATGTCAAGCGTTCATGCTTTGAATCCCTCAGCTGTGAACAAGCACCATTGAATATCATGGAAATCCTAGTAATAAAGCGTTGAAGCTTCAAATCGCTCAGGTACCAATGAGTATAATGAAAATCCTAGTGTCAAGTGTTGAAGCTTGAAATTGCTCATCTGTCAATGGGCATTATTGAGTATAATGGAAATCCTAGTGTCAAGCATTCAAGCTTTGAATCACTCAGGTGTGAATTGGTACCATTGAGTACAATGGAAATCCTAGTGTCAAGCGTTCATGCTTTGAATCCCTCAGGTGTGAACTGGCACCATTGAATATCATGGAAATCCTAGTAATAAAGCGTTCAAATCGCTCATGTACCACTGATAATGAAGATCCTAGTGTCAAGTGTTGAAGCTTCAAAGCGCTCAGCTGTTAACGGTCACCATTAAGTATAATGGAAATCCTAGTGTCAAGCGTTTGAACTTTGAATCACACAGGGGTGAACGGGCACCATTGAGTATAATGGAATTCAATCGTTATAGATTCAAATTGCTCAGATGTAAATGGAGCTTCGAACAGCTGTGCTCCTATCTGGAAATATGGCGAACATTCAAAGGGTACAGTATTCTATTATGTATAAGATCAGTATCCGCAGTGACATGACACAGAGAAACCTACAATGTTTCAGGCGAGCTTATCAAACTATGTACAAATTAGCTAAATGCTTGTGTAGTGAATTCCACATTGTACTTTTACATATAAATAGAAGAATTGCTTCCAAAAAGGTCAATGCGTTTTTAAGGCTAATGAAATATATTTGGGAATTTAGCTCTAAAAGGCCTCACTTGACTACATTTAAAAGCAACATTGAACAAATGGAGAGCCACATTTAGCATAAATTCAGGTACTTATGAGAAGAACAATAATAAAGTGTATAGTGACACTGAAGTTAAAAAAACAAATACACATGAAAAAAATGTACTTGCATACTCAAGTAACAGTAAAGACAGTGCTTTGGTCAAAACATCACTAAACAACCTTAAAAACCCTTGTGTGTTGAGATGTAAATACGCTGAATTGAGATGAAACCTGCCAACTGCCGTATACTGCAAAAGAAAAACAGAACAGTTGTAGCAAAACATTCTCTGACTGGTTGATCGCTTTGTATTTTAATACGGAGTTATAAATAAAGAGAAAAGCATGTTCTATTATTATGTTCCAGTTCCTCTTCCCACCCCACCTTCCCGTAAGTCCGTCTGACAACTGGGATAACATGTTTTTAAGCAGCAACTACCCTAATGGGCAGTTACTACAGTCTGCATAGTGTTTCAGCAATGAGGCAGTGGGGAGAAGATTGCATAGCGAAGAAGAGCCTTGGACAGGATCCATTCTAGTTCTGATGTCTCTTCATGTGTAGGGCTAAGTGATCAGAGCGGGAGAAGCTTCGGTTGCAAACTGCACACTGAAAGGGCTTCGCTCCCGTGTGTTTTCTGTAGTGACGCGTCAGTTCATCTGAGCGGGCAAATCTCCAGTCGCAGCCTTCCCACGTACACTTGTACGGCTTCTCTCCTGTAAAAACACAAACATAAGACTCTTGTGAATACAGACTTTTGATATTTTGAGGGTCTGTGATACATACATGAAGATTAAAAAGGGATAAGGTTTACTTTCCCTTTAGTGACTCATAGTCAGCCTGTGTGTGAAGTAGTCCAACAGCAGATAGAGCTGTCAGAACAGATGCAGAACTCTACAGCTATTATATCTTATAAAAGGAAGACATTAAAAGGGAAAACATTTCTACCTTTTAAAACAAGGAACTTTTGAATGCTCTTTATGTTAAAGCTATACTCCAGGATATACAAACATTGTCTAAATATAAGAGGCATGTGTATTCTTTTTTTGAATCTTGCTGAGCTTTGTGGGTTTCTTTCAGATCTGTGCAGTAGTGTGAAACTTTTCTTCTGTGCAGGCACTTCCTGTAATATAGACCAGTGACTGGTCTTGTATCCGCCCCCACCTGTATTGCCTGTTGGCAGCCTACACTGGGTGGGCCTGCTGGTCCCCTCCCACAGCTTTGCTCTCTCTATTTGGTGCATACAAAGTGGATTTATATCCCATGTGGATATAAACGATTCTATTTAAATTGAATGTCTTTGTGCCTGGAGCTCAGCTTTAACCAAAATAAAAGCGGCTGCCTAATCTTGTAAAGGAATTCTATAAAACTGGAGAAACGCAAAAGGGGAGGTGAGGCTGCCAGTAACCAATTAGATTTGAGACGTCAATGTTTCTATCATAGCTCATGGTGGCTCTACACTAAGCTGCAAAAACAAAAAACACTGCAAACAGACAGATTTCACCTTTCAAATGCACTGAGCGATCTGACATGTTATAGGAAATTAGTTTATAGTCTTTCTAAATATAAAAAAGTACAAACGTGTCTGACTGTCCACTTTAAGCACATACATTTTCCTTTCCTCTATTTGTGTTCAAAAGGTTGTATTAGGGAACAATTAAAGTTGGTAAAGCTGCATGTACATAAGCAATAGGGACTTAGACAGCACTGGTAGACAAGCAAAATACCAGCAATACAACAAATTACAAGAACAATTAATAAAACATAGCGATGAATACATCCAGTAAAAGCACTTTACAAAGTTTTATTGATAATGAGGAAAGAAGGATCCATCCTTGCCCTTTAACTTTAAAGGGTATACAGAGTAAGAGGGAAAGAGAAGGGAAAGGGGGAGACCTTTCCTCTATTTTTATATAGTTTCCCCTTCTCCTGCCAGATGCTCTTCTGTCCAAAATACTGTTCCATAAAAACAAGCAAGCCAATATTATTTTCATGATAATTTGACCAAAGGGTACAGCTATCTCTATTGACATCTATGATGACACATCATATAACCCAGACATAAGAGGCCTTATGGAAATCCTGAGATAACCCTACAAGCCTATCTGTGCAGGAACTACATACAGCCATATACTTTATTGAATATTTAACAGAATATTTAACAGAAACATCAAAAGGACAAAAGGAGGGGCTATAAATCCCTGTCATTTATTTAGCAATATGCTGCTTCCATAATCCTCTGTGAGTGAGGAGTTTATACTGCTCGGTCATTGGTGAGACATCACAAAGAAGTGTCTATTTGAGTCTGTAGAACACAGTTTTAATTATAACGGTTATCACTGAAGTCTTCACACAACTCTAATTCCATCAGTCAAGACAATGTACGGAGCTGCTATTCCTATGGCCACCAAATGTTTTCCTATTTAGTCACTTCTTTTTGGAATGGTGACCCATTTTATAGTATTACACATCCAGCGACATACACAGAGAAAATAACCTTGCCGAAAGATCGTTTATTAATAGAAGACCAATTTTGTATTTTGCCTTTGTAACTGTAACTTTTTATTTCTGAGGAGTCAATGTAAAGTAGAACTAAAGCAAAAACGTTCTTTTAGTTTTGGAGAGAGAAAGGGAGGATTGAAAAGTAACCCCCATCAGCCTTTTTGTGTGTCCCATTAAAGGAGATTTCCCTTCACTTCCTGTCTGAAAGCCACAAGGGAAAGTGAGAGGAAATCCCTCCAAAGTGTGGAAAATTACTGGTGGTCAGCAGGATCATCAGAACCAGTGTCCCTGTTGGAACATTTCCCATTCCTGTTCAGACAACAACCCAAAATATGGGATTTTCTTTCAATTTTGTAAAAATGGTCACCAGGACAAATAGAGAGCATGCATCTCCCTTATAGGGACACAGACAACAATACAAACTGATAGGTCTTCTAAACCCTCCTCACTCCATCCAAAACTAAAAAAAGTTTGAGCTTCAGTTGCAGTTCAATGTTTACAACCCTTCCATATAAATAATAGTATGTTTCTAGCGCTCCCAAAACTTCCTAATTAAATCTACTTCAAATATCCAAAAGGTCTGGGAAGCCTATAATAAATGGAATGCTGTGTTCTTCCTTTTCATTATCACATGTCTGTACTATTTGGGCAGAAAATTGGTTATAATTGTAAGCATCAGGGCACATTAACATGTTAACATATTATGAGCTTTCCAGCAAGAAGAGGAGTCTAAACCTTGGCTCAGAATAGCCCTGTTCAGTTTCCTTTAACAATAAGAGATCAACTGAATTCTTTATTTTAGTTGATAAAGGTCAATAGTGGACAATGCAGCGTTGCTATAGATAACTGTATCAGGATCAATGAGGCATACAACCATAGCTCACTGACCCACATACAATACAGCTTGCCTTAAATCAAGCCTGTTACTACTAGTATCCCTCTAGTTTACAACTTGATATTCCCTTTAGCTCCTAATCTGGTCAGTAAATCTTCAAGGCACACCATTTGCATCTTCTGTTTATGCATTAGACATACTTTCCACTTTTAATCTATATCTTGCAGATGATTAAAGGATAAATGAATGATTCAGTTGTACAAACCAAATAATTTAATTACAGATAGGTGACATTTACAATAGAATTCCATGGCATTTAATACCTCAAACACTTGTCATAAGCCCAGTGTCACATTACAAGATTATATATATACATACACCTTATTATGGCATTTCAGTGCTTTTAACTGCCTGGTGGTAGGTTTTGAAATTGCAGCTTGTGTGGTCATTATTATTGATATGCGGGAGTTTGGTATGAACCCATTTCGGCCAAGCCTGCGCAAAACTGTGACCGATACCCCCCTTCTCAGTCTATTAAGTTGTAGCAGGGATATTCCCGTACCTTTGTGATGCGTAGCTGAGGGGTGAGGATTGTCCAACTGATTGGAGCAGGATGGAGAAATGCGTCAGTGCATGGGCTTGGGCGAACTCAGGTCATTGGAAACCATCCCTGGCTCATCAGCCACTGTGATTTTATAGAAAAGGTGGACACAGGCTAGGAGCATTGACCCGGCGCCCAGGCCACAAGCACCAGGTCTTCTCCCGAGTCCCGCGGGTTTTCGAATGTAATATTCTAATAATTGTTGCCAGTAAGCATAATCTTGTAGACAGTTTTCCAATAAGAATTTAATGTATTTTAGACATTGCCTTCCTGCAAACTCTGAGCTCTTGCTCAAGTGACACGCTATAGTAGTCACCTTCATTCCTCACTGTTACATAAAAGGTTATGCAAGGAAGGGGAGGGGCAGAGGAGCTAAGCCAGCACAGACAGTAATTAGACACTCCCAGAAGTAAAGAGGTGAGGGGCAAAGGAGCTAAGCCAGCACAGACAGTAATTATAGAATCCCAGAAGTAAGGAGGCTTGGAAAGGGCAGAGGAGCTAAGCCAGCACAGACCATAATGAGACAATCCCAGAAGAGGAGAGGTCTATGCAAGAAGGGAAAGGCTGTGGTAGTTAATTGACTGGCAAATTAATAATAATGAACTTGCTATATCTGTGCTTTTATCTGTATTTTTAAGTTGGTGACAGGGTCTCCTTAAGCATTAAATCCTGACCACATGAAAATAAACCAGACTAGAACTAGTAGCCACATTCATCTGGACTTGGATACATGACTGTGACTTTACCTCTAGATGTACCATGACCTCAATAAATAGGAACCTTTAAGAAATACCAGTTGCTCTCAATTTTCTTACTGTTGACTAAAACCCATTTCATACAATGTTAAAAAATTGTTGATTCTTTTCCAGAAACACATTTTTTTTTCTTTTCATGAAACGTCCAGAGCGCTAAATCAAAAATACTATTCTTCAAAGAGTAATGTGTTTAAGCTCAGTTACTGGAACATGACAACTGAATCAAAACAGCGATTTAACTGTGCGGCAAAATGAAGCTACTCCTCCACTTCAGAGGAACTTCTATGGCATTTGTTAAAATGTCAGCACTGTTCAAGTAAAACAGCATGGAGGAAACTGGTACCAAACTATAGCCAAATAGTACACTCTGGTCGTTTCTTACTGAGCCAGAAATATCATGCACAGCATTTAAAAAAAAAAAAAAAAAAAAAAAAGACTTAGGCTGGGGAGAACTTCACTGCTATGTCAGTGCGCTCCCTCCACAATCACTCTAATAGTGGGAGCATAGTATTTTACCATTGACAAGTCTGACCTAGAACTATGTCCGACACAAGATCTGTGACAATAAATCATCAGGTACAGAGAAAAGCCTTTTTGCAAACAGTTGGGAATTTGCCGGCTACCGTTGTTTCAGTTGAACCTGATAATCGTTATCAAAGTCATTGTGCAAAGCAATAAACAATAACGTTGTATGCCAGCCATGACTTCACCTGTACTCCACCGATCA
>NW_017307180.1:691841-706954 GCF_000935625.1 Nanorana parkeri
GAGCCCAATTCAACAACTAGAGAAAAACCTCAAAAGTTACTCACCAGCTCTCATTTTTAACTAGGATTGGCAACCTGGCTCCTGGGATTTGTTAAGTCCTGATACACACACACACACACACACACACACACACACTTTTGCAGCTCTAATTCATTCACCACCCTATCTGATTGCAGTTTGTTTTTTCTCCTCCTCTTCCATGTTTTCTGGGGTTTCCGCATAAACCTACTGCTTAATTGACATACATACATACATACGTTAAGTGCACATTTTCACCTGGAAACCTTCACCCACAGTCAGCTGCATTTGAAGGAGTCTATTCAATAGTGCATCTGTTTAATAAATTAACATTTCCGCCATTAATGGAAGTCAAAATGAGCATGCTTCAAATACACATTTCTAAGCATACACCGTCTTTCTATTCCTTCAATAGAACAGTGTGAGGCGGAAGAACTATGGAAGTTGCTCATCTACAAAAGGTTGCTGCAAGTGAGCTTGGCAAATCTACTTATCCTTACAGGTGCATCCTTTACGTGCTTGGAATCAAGACTGAAGAAGTTAGACTATTAATGACATCATGGCACAGCTCCTGATGTTTTGTTACTCCTCGACATGGCTGTACTTAGTTTTGTAGCTTGGTGAAGTCCAGTAACAAGATATAACCGTTGTGTGCTGCCCACAGAAGCAGATAGTCATCGTTCAAGTCTTTCTGTACTTGTCACTGCTAGGTGATCAGCAAGTGTTTGAAGTAGAGCAGTTAGTAGACCTTTAGTCACCACGAGGTTTAAAATAACCATTGCATCTACGTGTAATAATTGTGCAGTGTCTGCATTTTGGGAATACCAACAGCAGCTAAAACCTGGGGTTGCTAGACATTTTTGGGGGAATGCTGAATTCCCTTGTACACTAAAGCTGGCCATACATGGCTTGAATTCCAGCCGGTGTCAGAACCACCCAGCTTGGCAAATGTTTAAATTGACTTTTGTCAAAGGAGTGGGGGTGGAAATGTATCCAATCAGATGCAGTCAATGTCCCATTGGCTGCTGAATGCAGTACCCGGCAGGGTGGATTCCTTCATCCATGCTGCTTAGTGCTGTGTGTTTTTAGAAGTCACCAGATCTATGGTGGCTTTTAAAAAGGAATAATGCATGATACTGTTAATATAACCTATTCCTGCCATTATATGAGAAAGCAACATTGTTAAATCAGCTACAAGTGTATTAATATTGCATAAATGGCAGGTAACTTGATGAAGTCCAGGTATCTCCTGTTCTTGACACAAACAATAGGGATGACGTTTATCTTAACCTTCAGTTACAAGAGCATTCACTCTTATAAATATCGAAAGAATTAAATCAAAAACTGTGTAAAAAAAGTACCCATCTTTCCTTCCAAAACACATCAGCCACAGAAAATCCTTACTAACTGCATCATTACGTATTTGTAATCATGAGCACAGGTCACTAGGACAGAAATTGCACACATATATGAACAACCAACAGAAAACTCTTACCCCATTTAAATTAAACTTTACTGGTTGCCAACATACCAAAGCTACACTACACCAATGTACGGCTGAAATAGCTTAGGGAAGGGCTGGCATCCTGCAGACTTCCAGCTGTTTATTGCACCACATGTTAAGTATAGTTGTCCCATGTCAACTCAAGCACCGTAGGTACTTTTGTCCACATCAAATAACTGTTTTATCGCAAGGGCACAGAGCGGACAACCTCAAGGATCCTCATATATGTACTAAATTGTTGGGGTGGACCCTTCTGTAAGAGAATTAAATTCTATGGGGACAGGTTATTGTTGCATATGATTTCATGAGACAGGCACGTTGAGTGTTAAGAAGTCCAAAGAAAACCTTGGGACTACAAACCTGGATACAAATGTAACCAGACTGGCTGGAAAACACTTCTCCAATGTGCTTGCAGAAATAACTAGAGATCTGAGTTTCATAACTCATTGAACTTTGCATCCCCCAGAATCTGTACATCAGTTCAATCAGGAGCCCGAGATGAACTTCTTGTAGGTGGGGTGTTTACAAACAAGGGGTTTATCTACTGCGTTTCCCCTACAATCTGCAGCATTCCAAATTCCCCTAAAAGACAGTCCTATACCTCACACTCATTTCTAATATATGCAATGATTATGTATAACTGACTGATGCTACTAAGCAATTAAACTTGTCTGCAAACCAAGCCCATAGGGCATCTCCTACGATGGGGCCTTCACACGTAAAAACAAATCTATTGTTATATGGTTAGATACGTTTTGTATAGGACATTAAAACTCTGTTTATTGAAAGCTGCTAATTTCTTGTTACAGAGTGAATGTGTTATTTGTTGACATTCTGGAATGAACTGCACGATGATGACATAATGGAGGGGGGAAAAAAAAAGTAATTTTCTCTCTCATATAATATAGAAATTGTAATAAAAAAAAATACAAGTGAGCACTACATTAAATCATATATGTCATCCTTTTACTCTTGCTCTGGTTTTAGATTGGCTTTCTTCCATTGGGAGGCAATTTATTTTATTTAGAGGAACGGCCTTTCTGATGAGGTTCTGTAATTATGTCTTTTTAAGCTGCTATGTTGTAAAACTATTTTGCAATGAACAAAATGTTCCCAAGAAGCAGAATTCTGCCAAGAAACTGGCCAGCTTAGTTCTTATTGAAATCCTGAAGACTCCATAGAACTAGGATTCTCCCAGCTAAAGAGAGCATTAGAGCTAGTCTGTGTTTGTTCTGAAACAAAATCTATTAGGAGCTATTCAAACTGATTGAAAGGACCAACAAGGTTGAATAAATAATAAAAGACGAAGGGGTTTTTGATACAAAAGAAATTCTGAAAGTGTTTTGACTCCTTACGCCAGACAAACTTTGCTCCGGGCCTTTTATTTTATTTAAAATGACAGATTGTAAAGGGAGGTTATCATTCACAGGTGATTTAAAAAGGCATTGTCATGAAACGAAGATTAGGAAGAAAATGCAGTTTGAATAGTCAGCGATTACTATAGAACGAGTTTGGCCAGATAAACAGGACTGAAGAATACCCCAAGGTCATTTAAGACCTATTAAACAAAGCTTTGTTAAATTGCATTGCATGGTACTATCTTATTAATATAGGATTTGCTTTGAAGGCAACTTAGTTTAATAATAGTGTTTTAAAGATTAAAAAGGAAAAAAAGAAGGTTTCTAAGTTACTGAAAAAAATACCCCACAACTAATATGAAAAAAGCTACGTAGTAAGAGAGATATATATCTCAGAGAGAGAAAAAAAAACTTTGGAAAATGCTCTTCACCCAAACAGAAAGACAAACATGGAGTCATAAAAGCTAAGAGCCATTATGCACACTGTTCAAACATCGCTTGATTAATGAAACCTAAACTTGTTAGGGTTAATTAGAGAAGACATTACATTAGGAAGTGTACAAGCCCCATGAATAATTCAGCCTTAGCCAAGCATATCACTTACTTTTTTTCACGGCTTAGATCGGTGCACAAAAACTGGTCAAGCTCAAGTGATTACACCAGCAAGTGTTAGTTTCAGGCTTATATGCCAAAAAATAAGTATAAGTGTGCGTGCGCTATATATATATATAAATATTAATCTATTTTTTTAATTAATTCATTTTTTTAACATAGAACGGTAGGCATGGTACTTCCTTGGAAGGAGCAGGCTAATCTTTGAGACACTAACTTCTTGTCTGTGTCATCCTGCAGAGACATCCAGAAAAGGTTTTTGCTAATCCCATAAATTAGCCATGATCTCTGCTGAGCCAAGGTTAGTAGATAAAGGAATGACTCAATAACCGCGCGGGACACTGTATAGCAATATGTTTAAGCTGGGATTATGAAAACACATATTGCTTAGAACAGTTTTGTTTAGCATGGTAACAGTCTGCTAAACAGACCTTTGTTCTAGTTCTTTTATTTTTTTACAGTGGCTGTTAGAGATAACTGCTTCAATTATCAAAGCTAGAATTTCCATAGCAACCTCCAGCTTTCAGATACCCTCTTTACACACGTACAACACCATTTAAATGATCTCCCTAAAACAAGAACTTGTGCTTATAGCAATAATAAAGTTGGCTTGTCTGAAAGGGTGGCGGCTTTAGCTGAACCTCACCTCCATCCTCTCCATGTACATCCAAACACAATGAAAGATTCTGCAAACATGACATAAATGCCATCTGAAGTAATCAAAATCACGTTTCATGACATCTTACCCCATATCGATCTGAAAATTGACATCTTATGTGTTGGAATGCCCCTATATTTCCTACAGCCATTATAGCATGACAGTGTTGTAAAGTGTGAAAATAATACTAGCCATCTAAAAGGGATTTAAACTGATTTGGTGACTGAGGCGCACAAACTAGAAGTTTACTCATGCTGGAAGACACTGCTGATTTTTGGGGGGACAGGAAGACAATACCTTTTGTAACAGGTCCTCTTACCTGCCTTAATTACTATTTCTCCAAAGACTGACTAGCCATCAGAGTTGGGGACCTCCTACAAAAAGTATATAGCCACCATAGTTGATTTATGTGACGGTCATCTCAAGACTAGAGGTATAGATTTAGAAAGATGATGTAGGCTCTAACTGGCTCTTCCTTCTATGATACACATGTAAACAAGGTTCATCAGACGGCGCAGCAATTAGGGAGGTGTAAAACTCCTGTCTGGTCACTAACGGGTTTCTCCCGGTAAGTGATTGCCCCGTCTCTAAACACAAATGGTCACCCAATGTGCCAATCACCCTCTGCTTTAGCAGAGTAATTTGAAAACACTCATTCAAAAGGGGGTCACCCTGCAGAGTGATAAAACGGTCATAGACGCTACAAGGTGATCAGATGTGCAGGCACAGTCCAACCATCTTCAGTCATCTGTAGAGGTCAGCATATTCTTAGAGATGAATAGTCTGTATTTAACTCAATATGGCGGGGAAGGTGCTGCAGATATCAGCTTATCGGAGTAAACACAGGAGCAATCAGACAAGATTCTCTCATTCTTATTGGACTGTCATATAAGGACTGTCTGCACCTTTACTTCCATTAACTTTTTTAGTAAAACCTTAAAGAACTTCAGGGCATATTAAAAATTAACCCTTGCAGTGGGGCTACCTCCACGCTGCAAGGGTTAAGTGCTCATTTCGGTCTAGAATTTAATTTAAAAAAAAATTAAAAAGGAAGGGAGGACATACTCACCTGATCCTCGGTTCCATGGAGGTGACCTCTCAACTCATTCCTCCACCTCCTCTCCAGCTGTGTTATGCCTTTGGCATCCTCAAATCTATTGCAAGTGAATGGACGTTACGACGGGTCCTTAGCCCACCATAGCCTGGGGAGAAGAGGTGGCAGGGATTGGTCTAGCAGCCAGACGGGACTCAGGATCTGCTGATTTATCACTTAACCCTTGCAGTGGGGCTCCCCCCCCCCCTCACTGCAAGGGTTAATTTTTATATGCTTCTTTATTATACTAGCAAGCATAGTGGCTTAGTGGTTAGCACATTTACCTTACAGCACTGAAATCCTCTGAGATTGCATGTTTTTCCCCTGTGTTTGACCCAACACTCCAAAGACATGTTAGTAAGTTAATTGGCTCCTGTCTAAATTGGCACTTTATATGTGTATGCATACATGCGAGATAGGGACCATAGAGTGTAAACTCCTTGAGAGCAGGGATTGATGTGAATGTACAGTATGTAAACTGCTGGAATTAAATTGTCAGCGCTTTCTAAATGCCTATAATAAATGCATAAATTGCAGAATCCTAAACTGATTTTATATGCTTTAAAATGTAAGCATAAAAGCCCCAAGGCAAAACTGTAATTCTGGCCATATGGCATTTTTTTTTAAAAAGGTCAAGCTTACACATTAAAATGTTAAGTGGTATACAGGCATAACAATAATGGTGTGCAGTATTCCTTAGCAAGCAATCCGCATTTAGTTTTCCAACTGTATTATGGTTAGAAACTACTCGACGTCCTACTTGTACTTTGTAAAAGCTCAACATTGCCGAAATGCACATTTATCCATGTCAAGAAGGCAGTTGTACATTATCCCCTAGTACTAAAACTCTCAATTAACATATATGGAAGAGGTTATCCAAACTTGTAGAACAAGAGCATAATAACTCAACATGAGATACTAGAACTTGTAGACTTTGCTTTGATCTTCTGTTTTGGAAGTTCCCAGATAGGGTCTCCAAGGCTACAACTGCCTGAGGCTTCAGTGACATTGTGGTCAAAGAAAAAAAAAAAAAACAAACCAGATGAATAGCTGGCCAATACATCACATAAATTCAACCTGTTTTGATATGAATGAATCACATAAGTTGTCCCCTCCATTCCTATGCAACACTGTACTCTAAGACAGCCTTTCTAAACCCTGGGGTGCTTCGAACATTTCCTAGAGCGGCCACTAATTCAGGGAGGGTGTGATCTATTCAGAAAAGAATGGACGTTCGCCTGATGTAATGGTAGGACCCTGGTATGAAAAGAGGACCAGGGACCATGGTTTGAAGGGGGGACCGGTAACCATAAAGGGGGCTTGTAATGTAAAAGGGGCTCTGTTGTGGAAGGGGGATTCTGATGTGAAGGCAGAACCCCATTTTTTTGTGTGCTTTTGCCTGGAGTCCCAGCTTACAAAACAATACCAGATCCTATCTGGAATAAGCCCAAAATGTTTTTTTTTACATTTTAGACTGGGGTTCCCTTGATACCTTTGCATACATTTAAAGAGTGCCATTACTGAAAAAAGGTTGAGAAATCTATTCCCGAATTCAGGAATGATTCATTAAAATTAGGATTCTCTGCAGTATATACTGTGTACATTTAGGTACATTAAAAAAAATGCTACCTGCCAATTTGAAAACCAAATTACGCATAGTCACTAGTAATGAACTCTACGTGAGATTTTAACGCAGAGCTCCGGTTTGACTTTAATCCTAGAGCGCTTTATGATTCAAATCTCAGCATAAATAATCATGTGACTAAAAGAGGTGGAGCCTGGAAAGAAAATGTGTTATGCACATGGACACAAGCATCATGACCTTTAAATATAGCCAGCCCACAAAATGTCTGTCTGCGCTGGAGCAAGACAACATCATTGGAAAACAAAAATCAAAATGTACTCAGACACACACACACAGCCAGGTGATTTAATTGAACTGTCACAGGGAATAAAGTGTCTGGCTAAATTAGCCCTGAATGAGTGACTTAAAGTGGAAAAAAAAACTACAGAATACACAAACTTCAATAAGGAAAAGGTTTCTATGAATAGTATTTACTCAGCCATTAAAATGAACAGTAAATGCACATACCAGTATGTGTTCTCAGGTGAGCTTTCAAATGGGATGACTTTGTATACACCTTTGTGCAGCCTGGAATAAAAAAACAAAAGAAGTGCATGCTGAATACAATAAAAACCGGTAATTTCTTTTTCGAAGTCAAAAGGAAGAAAAAACAAAACAAATGTCAATACGTTTCTAAAATCCAGAACAGACCTCACTGGTCGCCAATAAACAGGCGTAAAAAACTGCACAGTCTATAGAAATGTATCACGTGTTCAGGAAAACATTCCTACACTGCCCCCAATAGAAAGCCGGGCTCTGCTTTCATTAACATTACAACAGGTGTAGTTTGTCAGAATGTGTGTATAGATTTATTCTTATTATGCCGACTCATTTATCAGAGTTATTCCTAGGCTCACGTATTCATCTGCATTCTTACATTCTAAAAATACCTGGGGAGATTCCAGTACAGCACAGTTTATCGTTACTTGGCCATTGCCAAAAGGAAAGCTGGGATTGTTACATTTAAATTTACCACATTCTTTCCAAGTTCCATTAAATTCATTGGGCTCACAATGCCAACACCCCAGGATAAACATACTTATTAAAATAATTTTTTTTTTAAAGTGACAGTTATTTGCATTTGAATCCAATGACGTTTGAAAATGTCAGTCACATGACTAAAATAAAAGATACTAAAGCTGGCCATACGCTGCTTAGATTTTTTTAGAACTTTCATACGTAAGAACTTTCTATTAGTTGATGGTGATAAATTTCGACTGTAATGACAAAAAAGGAGCAGGATGGAAAACGTTTCTCGAAAAGAACAAAATTCTATGAAAGTGTTTTTTGTTCAGGAAACTCTATTCATCCCAAAATCTGAAAATTAAAATCAAATGAAATTTCAATCAAGATTTGTCAAGTGTGTCATGGCATTATCGGGTGGTAAAGAAAGAACTTTTGAACAAACGTTGGTTCAGACATCTACTAGTGTACGGCCAGCTTTAATTTAAAAAAAAAAAAAGTGACAGTTATTTTCATCTGAATATGACAGTCATGTGACTGAAGTAAAGATACTTATTCTTCTGTGTATTGAGCCTATTGTCGGTGTTCTGATTCAGAATGCCATGCCACCAATGCTTTATTAGCGTGCCTGAATGGAGCCAATAAAACCAGCATGACTTATTAATTCATGTTTAAAAACATGGCCGTAAATGTAAATAGGAATAGTTTGTTTTTGTGCCTTTATTTGTTGCTATTATTATCATCATCATCATCATCATCATCATCATCATCATCATCATCATCATCATCATCATCATCATTAAGAACCCCAAAAGGGATTTTTCCTATACAACTTGCCTAAAAAAAGTCACAAGAACATCCAGTATCCTGTGAATAGGTACCATCTCGTCTCTGTACTCATGATGAAAACCAAAGGGGAATTATACGAAGAGCTCCGAAGGCTTGATTGAGTTTGGTGGGCAAATATTGTAGACTAACCTTTAACTCCATACGCCGTAAAAGTATCTGACGCACTAAAAATAGTTCACAGCCACTTTCCTACATGCCGGAGAAGCTTGGTTCCCTAAGATGTGATCATTTTCTGCCCTTTTCAGACATATGGTCACAGCTTGTCTCTTTTCTGTATTTGTTCATAGATGATGTTCCATCTCACATTAGAAAGGCCATCAAACATTAATGTGTTACGATTTAAATAAAAAAAAAAATGTATAAAAATGAAAGAGTAGGGAATTTGCATTTGATTAGAATTTGGTATAAAAGTACAGAGCTACACCAGGTTTACTGTTGCTCTTGTGAAATATGAAACGGCAGTAAAGCTGTGCAATTCGATTCAAATAGCTATTTATATGGCCCCATATAATTTCCCATCATACTATATGCACCTATACACAAAGTCATACAAAAGATTTTGTTGACATGTTGTGACGTCTAACCATCTATAGAATGACAACACAGACTTTAGACCTCCCTTGGTACCAGATTTATGAAAAGTTTATACTTTCTTCCTCCTGGAGCCACTAATTGTGGTTCAGAAACAAATGTTTAAATGGCTGGGTAGTGATTAATGTTTATAACTAGGGATGCACTGATGGGTGTCGATGCCAAGTATTTGGGCAAGTACTCGCCCAAAATGCTCCGATGCCTAGCCCGATACTTCCGGTATCAGGAAGCCGGGATGCGCATCATTACACGCTGCCACGCTTCCGGTATCAGGAAGCCAGGTGCTGTGTAATGAGGCTGCCTTGCTTTCTGATTGGTCGGGAAGCCGGCTTCATGCTCCCTTGTCACCTTATGATGAGGGAACATTGAGCCGGCTCCCCGGCCAATCAGGAAGCCGGGTGCCGCGTCATTACACAGCACCCGACTTCCTGATTGGCCAGAAAGCCGGCTCCATGCTTTGTCGTCACCTAGTGACAAGGAGCATGGGTACGGCTTCCCTGCTAATCGGGAAACCAGGTGGCGAGTCATTACACGCTGCCCAGCTTCCTGGGTAATCAGGAAGCCAGGTGGCGAGAATATATTCTCACCCTCGACTACATCAACAACCTTGTTGTGTAAGCAGCTACATTATAGCTACTTCGGCCTACATCAGGGCCAGGCTCACAGTGGTGACCAACATGGTCGGGGCCATGACACATCCGTGACTCTTGGAGTAGGATTCGTACAAAGTCATTCATTATTATAATATATAAACATCTTCTTTAATGTTAAATCACATAACTTCTTTTTTTCACTATTGTTAAATCTGCAACTTCCTGGTATTAGGTTACTTGTTCAAGCACTTCCTGTATTAGGTGACAACGATCCGGCATTTCTCCCTTTTGTGATCCTGCATTGTCCCCCTGCCACACAGGTTTCATTAAAATACTGCCTGGTGATCCAGTAATTAGGTTCCTTGTTCAAGCACTTCCTGTTATTAGGTGACAACTCTCTGGCTTTTCTCCATTTGTGCTCCTGCATTGTCCCCCTGCCACACAGGTTGTCATTACAATTCCTGGTTTCCTGTCATTAGGTTCCTTATTCAAATGCTTCCTGTTATTAGGTGACAACGCTCTGGCCTTTCCCACTTTTGTGCTCCTGCTTTATCACTCTGCCACACAAGTTTTCATTAAAGTAATACCTGGTGATTCTGTCTTTATTTTCCTTAATCAAACACTTCCTGTTATTAGGTAACAACACTCTGGCTTTTCTCCCACTTGTGCTGCCTTTTAAAGACACATTATGCAGGCAAGGTCAACTGTTGTCACCATGAGGAAATGCCATAAAGCCATCCCACATAGACAGGACTTGGCTAAGAGTCTGCAATGGATCAGCATTGAGCTGCAACACAGGATGGAAAAAATTAAAACCAGTATTTGATTTAAAAAAACAATTGTTTATCTGTCCAACAACGGATGCACACTGCGAATGTTCATCCACTATAGCTTATTAAAATCCAGTTGACAAGGTCTTGTGGTCCCCACCTGATGTTTTCCCAACACTAACGCGTTTCACCCTCTTGGATTTAATCGTAGAGTGGTGGATGATTATGGGAGGGATCCTCTTGAGCGCACAACACGGGTGAAAACCTTAAAACAATCATTGCACTTCTTAAACTGAGCCATTTGGGAAGCTCAATTTAAGAAGTGCAACTGAAAGTGTCAATTGGATTTTAGTAAAGATATAGTTGATGAAGATTCGCAGTGTGCAGATGTTTTTGGGCCGAGTTGCAGTGGGGTGTGGAAGGCCCGTTGGCCAGCACCCTTGGTGAGCCCTGGCAATGGGGCCGGGATCTGGACGGAATGGTGAGCGGCTCTCTTGGGTTTAGATGGCAATTGTTTATGATGCACAGTGCGTCGCTCAGCTCTAAGGTTTACATCTACTTTATAGAACTGTGCTTTTCCCTGCTTTGATTTTACATAGGCATGCACAGGGGCTGTTAGAATAATGTACTATTGTTCATAGTGTAGTGATTCTATTTACTTTATTGCTTGCCTATTTTAGACTGTTAATCATGCCTCTCTCCTATGCCCCCGACTGCGGCCTTCTGCTGGGCCACACCCTGAAACTTTAGTATTATGAGAGGATTATGAGACTTGAAGAAGACTGACAGGAGTACTTTGGCAGGAAATAAGGGGATTACAAGGCAGACATAGGAAATTATGACACTTCAAACAAAGAAAGCAGGACCTCCAGAACACCTCTGGGAGGTAAATACATTAGACTAGGGCTGGACTAATCCCAGGAGCCAGGTTGTCAATGCTCCTTAAAAATTACAGCTGGCACCTAACTTTTGAGGTTCTCTAGTTGTTGTCAAATAATTCCAGGAACCAGCAGGATTGGTTTTAGGTGCCAGCCCTAAAAACAATTCTGCTGGTTCCTGGAATTATTTTTCAATCGATTCTTACCAGGACTGGTACATAACTTGCCATGCCCAGGCCATGAAGTAGCTGACACCAAGCCATGCTGGCATTATCACCCCCCGGGGGTTGCTTTACCTGGTATGATTAAAGGACACCGATATGCAACTTTTGTTTCTCCTTCCCAATAATAAACATCTGGCCCCAAGTGAAAGTCAGGTAACCCATCAGATCCAGCAGCTTGGTGACTCCGTTCAAAACATGGCAGAGATTGTGACACTACTAGTGTAGTCTCCCTGCACATCTGTATGTCCTAAATAGCTTAAAGATGTATCCTGACATAGCTCATGCCAAGATATAGCGGGGTCTGGGGATGATGGCAGATGCAGAGTCCCACCCACAGTTAACGTAGAGGTAAACCCGCACTGAATGAAATTTAGTTTACTATAGCACTGTGTCTCATAAACAATGGACATTTTTTCTATAATAAATTACGGTTTTCACCTTACCTTTATTCAATCTCAGTGCTGCTGACCTCCTGCTGCCTCTTTGCAGTCAGGTCTACCATAGCAACATGGAATTTCTCAGGACAGGCTTCCTGATGGTGACATCAGTGGACCATGCCTGTGCAAAATGTGTTGGCACAACCACTTGTAGTCTCCATCAGAACTCTGAGTGACAACAAAGGAACACATTCGGGGGGACAGGGAAAGAGAGCTGTCACCTCAACAGGAAGTGCCTGCACAAAGACCTTTGGAGCAGGATCAGCTGGCATTATTAAATAAAATCTGTGGATTTAGTAATACGAAATTTAAGAACAAAGTTAAGATTTTAGCGAACAAGTTTACATAACTTTAACTGATGAACTGGCAGCAGTGGGGTTCCCAAGTGTGCACTCTAATGTGCCAACCACAATGAAGATGCTAAAGGTTAGCTTTGGGACCCTCTCAATCAGACTGAGCCAATTCAGAGATCCCAAGGCATACTACAGCATCACGTAGTGTGGCCCCAAATTCCTTTCACAGTGTGGTCATTTTTTTAAAAGGAAGGACTTGGACAGTATGAAAGTGAGGAAAATCATCAGCAAAATGTAGGTTCTAAAACCTTTTAAAAGGATATATTCAACACAAAACAGTTTGCTTTGTGGTCAAAGTTGATTAGGCCAACTAATATGTGAATTCAGATGAACCTGTAGAGTTGTTATCTTCATTTGCTGCTCTCAATGTACCTGTCAGATTGCCAGACAGCGCTTTTTTGAAGTCTATGGGGCTGGCCAATTCTAAGGCAAGCAGCGAGAGAGAACGGAGGAACTGTAATGAGGCAAAGGAACTTAACCCAATTGATACTAAAAACTAAATGAATAGTTTAGAGTAGATTCGTTCACCAACAGTGTGTATTTAACATATGAGTCTTATATTATGTAATTACATTTTAAAATTACCAGTTCCGTTCTTACCGGGATAATCACAATAGTGGATTCGTCTTTTCTCCAAGTCTGGATTGTTTCTTCGGTTGTAACGAACAGAGTGAATGGTAGCTGGTGCCATTTGCACTGGAGAAGATAAGGTCGGGTTGTGAATGACCATCTTGGAAGCAATGGTGGCTGCATATGACGGAGGTGGGTTGAGGCTATGGAGCAGTTCTGCTTGCCTATCTGGGCTACCAGGCTCTGAGCTGGGGGGTGAAGGTGGGAAGTAGGTCCCTTCTTGCTGTTGCATGAACTGTCCATGCAAATTATATGAACACTGGGGAATGCCCTGAAATTGCTTCATTGCAGTCTGAGTTACGGGGGTGGGAAGTGTGTTGAAGCCAGTTAATTCCGAAGACAAGGAACCATTGCCCATAGTGTCCATGACTGGTGCCTGGTTTGTGGAGCTCAGGTCCATATCTGAGGAACTTAACAACTGGTACAGCTGACCGTGCTGGTGGCTTACAGGAATCTGGATTTCCGGTGATGGCATCTCTTGTTTGATGTAAATGTTATTTAGATCTGTGTTCTGGTGGTTGCTGAATATGCTGGTGAATTCTGGAAGAGGTTGTGTGGCCGCAGCATCGCTCTGCTGACTGAACACTGCAATGGGTTCTCGTTCCGTCTTAATGTGGGTGACTGGAGGCCTCTGAGCCTTGTACAAGTTTGTTCTGAGATGAGTGATGTCTGGGAGGAAGACGTTCATGTTGATACTGTAAGGAAGTCCATCACTGTCACTGAAGAACTGATCAATACCCGATGCACTGTCCCTCCTGTATTTCTTTTGATCTGGTATCATGCAAACTGGAACTTGATGAGGTGTCAGATACTTATCCATTTCATATCTAGTCTGAACATGAGAGAAAAAGAATATCAATTATTTACACGCACTGCATGCTGCGTACCAATTATATTTCACTTACAATAGCCAAATGTTGTCACAGGTATGCCTAATCCACACTTTTCTTTAGGACAATTCATATTCCTCAAGTCCCAACATATTGGAACAATTTCAAATATAAATTTGTTCTAAGATGACAACATTTTTAGAGAGGAAACCTAGAAACACTGGAGTGCATGGGAGCTGTCACTAATGACACCCAAATATTATGTTCTCTTTTCTCTTAGGGCAAAATAAATAAGAGTAAAGTAAAAAAATATATATTATATATGTGTAAAATGCAACTTCAAATGACTCCAGACTGATAGTAAACAGCATGTATGGCCATGCAAAAACTATTAGGGTCCAGCATGCCTTGCTTAGATTTCAGTTGTCAATGATTAATCCTGTAATGTGAACGTGCAATTTTTGCCTATGCGGTCCTCTCATATATAATCCATACTCAGATACATATCAAGCAGATCGTACAATTACAAGTGGTGCATTGTAGGCCGTGGGTGGCTGCAGGCTGATATTACCAGTGCAGTCATCAGCAAAACATTTATCATGTACTCTTCAATGGACAAATGCTACATTCCCCCTTGCACTGTAAAATCTTCAGTCATTCCTAATCCCCTCAGCATTCTCCAAAATGAATCAGCTGACAAATGGAAAACAAGTGTAATCATTCAGTGGAAATCAACTACAGCAAAACACGGGGAAAAAAAATCTCGTCCCAAAAACATAATACTCAGCGCTCATGTAGAAGGCTTTGAAACGGCTCAACCGAGGAAGGGAGTTGTACAGCTTGTTGTTGAACCATTGCCTGCAGCCTTCACATTAACAGGAAAAGACTTGTAGTACTTATGTGCAACATCAGTTACACAACTCACAGCTCCTACCACTATGAATGAAACAATTGCTGTGGAGAGAGAGCGAGCGAGCGAGCGAGCGAGAGAGGAAGAGCGTGAGAAAGAGAAAAGAGAGGAAGAGAGAAAGAAAGAGAAGGGAGCGAGGGGAAGAAAGAGGAGCGAGAGAAATCATGTAATAACAATATTTATATATATATATACACACACACACACACACACACACA
>NW_017307180.1:707073-712865 GCF_000935625.1 Nanorana parkeri
CCCCCCCCCCACACCACCCACCCCCCACACACCCCCAACACACATCACACACACATCACACACACACATCACACACACATCACACACACACATATCACACACACACACATCACACACACACACACACACACACACACACACACACACACCGCTAAATGCATGCACTGTAGACGTCTATACACATCCACAGGTCTGTGTGGAGAATGAAGATGGACTGGTTTGGATCCTCCATGGGGTGTAGAGGGTGCAGTCACTCAGCTGTCACCCCCCTATCTATATAAAGGTTGTGTAGAAGCCCCCATACAGACAGAGATAAAGTCATTATGACCACATGCTAAATGCAGAGTGTTCAGAGAGGAGCTGGAAGCGCTCCGCACTCTTTGCGGTCAGTCCTTTCTGCTTTTAGCTCGGCCAGCTGTTGTTTGCATGTGGATCTCATCCCAGGCCAGAGTGTCTGTTTTATTTCTGATGTGCAGCAGTGTGTGGGGGCGACAGGCTGCCAGTTGCTCCTATGCACTTCTAACAGTGCCCTGTACATAGCCAATGGCAGGGCGTACCCTGCGGGCATTTACCTGGACAGTGACAGCCTGGCTCAGAACATGTCGATTTGCACACAATCGCTCCTATTTACATATGATCACATACATGCTGATGTGCACACAACGCTCCTAGTTACATTTGATCACATACATGCTGATGTGCTCACAGCACTCCTAGTTACATATGACCACATACATGCTGATGTGCACACAGCGCTCCTAGTTACATTTGATCACATACATGCTGATGTGCTCACAGCACTCCTAGTTACATATGACCACATACATGCTGATGTGCACACAGCGCTCCTAGTTACATTTGATCACATACATGCTGATGTGCTCACAGCACTCCTAGATACATAGGACCACATACAAAATCTATACACATTGCGATAACACTTCCCCGGGGTCCCGGCACCCCATACATGAACAGTCATAGATGGGCACCACTGTGGCTGCACCTGATGTGTCACTATGAGCTACAGTGACATGTCAGGACTCCGCTACCCCTCCGTGAAGATCGCTGTCCCTTACCTGTGCCATGTCATCGGGCAACAACCTGGAGCTTTTCATGTCCTCCACAAACACGGCTCCCCCGGCAGAGGGGTCCCCTCTTGTGTGCTGCTGCCCTCCATTGCCAACAACAGGTTTGAGCTGCGTGAAGACAGGTTCGTCCAAGCGCCCCAGCCTTGTACTCATGGTCAGCACCGTGGTGGCCATAGTCTCTGCACAGACAGTCCAGAAGAGGCCAGGCGAGGAGGGTGAGATCGCCGCGGGACAGCAGAAGCGATAGAGTGCAGCGAGTACAGCAGACAAGTGATAGCAGATCTGTGATGATACCTGTGCAGGGTGTGTGCCCCTTTATTCCGGGGCCGGACAGTGGGCCGGGTTCCAGCACACAGGCGGCCAATTAGCTGCGAGGGGAGGGGCCACTGTGTGGGTGTAAGGTGGACGGGGAGGGCGGCAATAGACCCGGGATCACATAGACTGGTGTGCTGCTGCTGCGGACTGAGATCACACAATGATTATCTATAGAGTGATCAGTAATTGTCATCCTATGTGTATACATGGCGGACACACGGCTTCCAGCTACTCACAGAGCCTACTGTGTACACGCAGGACACACACCTCCTACTACACTAGCTGCTGAGCCCACTACGGACCTTACAAAACCCCCCACAGATCCTGAAAAGCGCCCCACAGATCCTGCAGACACCCCCTAAGACCCTGCAGTCTGCCAGATCTCAGGGGGGCTGTGCAGGATCTGTGGTGGGCTTTGCAGGCTGCAGAGCCTCCTACGGATCTTGCAAAGCCCACCCACAGTTCCTGAAAAGCCCCCACAGATCCTGCCGCTTCTTCCCCATTACCATTAGGCAGCCAGGCTGCTGGTTTCTGTGCAGCTCGTCTGCCTAAATGTTTTTGGGGGCTGAATTTTTGCGCCCCCCTGGAATCTGCCGCCCGAGGCAAACGCCCTGTTTGCCTTGCGGCAGATGCGCCCCCGCCTACTACACTGTACCAACATAGAGTACATACATAGGATACAGCCCTCTACTACACAGAACACACACAGGAAACACACCTCCTACTACACTTTACACAAACAGGACACACACCTCCTACTACACTGTACACACACAAGACATACACCTACTACATTGTACACATAGGACATAGACCTCCTACTACACTGTACACACACACAGAATACATACCGCCTACTACAATGTACACACGCAGGACACATACCTCCTACTACACTGTACACACACAGGACACATACCTCCTACTACACATAGAGAGTACATACACAGAACACAGACGTGGAGCTGCTATAGAGAGTAAAGTCACATATACAGAACACAGACGTGGAGCTGCTATAGAGAGTAAAGTCACACATACATAACACAGACGTGGAGCTGCTATAGAGAGTAAAGTCACATGTACATAACACAGACGTGGAGCTGCTACAGAGAGTAAAGTCACATATACAGAACACAGACGTGGAGCTGCTATAGAGAGTAAAGTCACATATACAGAACACAGACGTGGAGCTGCGATTGAGAGTAAAGTCACATATACATAACAAAGACATGGAGCTGCTATAGAGAGTAAAGTCACCCATACACAACACAGACGTGGAGGTGCTATAGAGAGTAAAGTCACATGTACACAACACAGACGTGGAGCTGCTATAGAGAGTAAAGTCACATATACATAACACAGACGTCGAGCTGCTACAGAGAGTAAAGTCACATATACAGAACACAGTCGTGGAGCTGCTATAGAGAGTAAAGTCACATATACAGAACACAGACGTGGAGCTGCTATAGAGAGTAAAGTCACATATACACAACACAGACGTGGAGCTGCTATAGAGAGTAAAGTCACCCATACAAAACACAGACGTGGAGCTGCTATAGAGAGTAAAGTCACATGTACACAACACAGACGAGGACTTGCTATAGAGAGTAGAGTAACACCTACAGAACACAGACCTGAAACTCCTATAGAGAGTAAATTCACACGTACAAAACACAGACGTGGAGCTGCTATAGAGAGTAAAGTCACTTATACACAACACAGACGGGGAGCTGCTTTAGAGAGTAAAGTCACTTATACACAACACAGACGGGGAGCTGCTTTAGAGAGTAAAGTCACTTATACACAACACAGACGGGGAGCTGCTTTAGAGAGTAAAGTCACTTATACACAACACAGACGGGGAGCTGCTTTAGAGAGTAAAGTCACTTATACACAACACAGACGGGGAGCTGCTTTAGAGAGTAAAGTCACTTATACACAACACAGACGGGGAGCTGCTTTAGAGAGTAAAGTCACTTATACACAACACAGACGGGGAGCTGCTTTAGAGAGTAAAGTCACTTATACACAACACAGACGGGGAGCTGCTTTAGAGAGTAAAGTCACTTATACACAACACAGACGGGGAGCTGCTTTAGAGAGTAAAGTCACTTATACACAACACAGACGGGGAGCTGCTTTAGAGAGTAAAGTCACTTATACACAACACAGACGGGGAGCTGCTTTAGAGAGTAAAGTCACTTATACACAACACAGACGGGGAGCTGCTTTAGAGAGTAAAGTCACTTATACACAACACAGACGGGGAGCTGCTTTAGAGAGTAAAGTCACTTATACACAACACAGACGGGGAGCTGCTTTAGAGAGTAAAGTCACTTATACACAACACAGACGGGGAGCTGCTTTAGAGAGTAAAGTCACTTATACACAACACAGACGGGGAGCTGCTTTAGAGAGTAAAGTCACTTATACACAACACAGACGGGGAGCTGCTTTAGAGAGTAAAGTCACTTATACACAACACAGACGGGGAGCTGCTTTAGAGAGTAAAGTCACTTATACACAACACAGACGGGGAGCTGCTTTAGAGAGTAAAGTCACTTATACACAACACAGACGGGGAGCTGCTTTAGAGAGTAAAGTCACTTATACACAACACAGACGGGGAGCTGCTTTAGAGAGTAAAGTCACTTATACACAACACAGACGGGGAGCTGCTTTAGAGAGTAAAGTCACTTATACACAACACAGACGGGGAGCTGCTTTAGAGAGTAAAGTCACTTATACACAACACAGACGGGGAGCTGCTTTAGAGAGTAAAGTCACTTATACACAACACAGACGGGGAGCTGCTTTAGAGAGTAAAGTCACTTATACACAACACAGACGGGGAGCTGCTTTAGAGAGTAAAGTCACTTATACACAACACAGACGGGGAGCTGCTTTAGAGAGTAAAGTCACTTATACACAACACAGACGGGGAGCTGCTTTAGAGAGTAAAGTCACTTATACACAACACAGACGGGGAGCTGCTTTAGAGAGTAAAGTCACTTATACACAACACAGACGGGGAGCTGCTTTAGAGAGTAAAGTCACTTATACACAACACAGACGGGGAGCTGCTTTAGAGAGTAAAGTCACTTATACACAACACAGACGGGGAGCTGCTTTAGAGAGTAAAGTCACTTATACACAACACAGACGGGGAGCTGCTTTAGAGAGTAAAGTCACTTATACACAACACAGACGGGGAGCTGCTTTAGAGAGTAAAGTCACTTATACACAACACAGACGGGGAGCTGCTTTAGAGAGTAAAGTCACTTATACACAACACAGACGGGGAGCTGCTTTAGAGAGTAAAGTCACTTATACACAACACAGACGGGGAGCTGCTTTAGAGAGTAAAGTCACTTATACACAACACAGACGGGGAGCTGCTTTAGAGAGTAAAGTCACTTATACACAACACAGACGGGGAGCTGCTTTAGAGAGTAAAGTCACTTATACACAACACAGACGGGGAGCTGCTTTAGAGAGTAAAGTCACTTATACACAACACAGACGGGGAGCTGCTTTAGAGAGTAAAGTCACTTATACACAACACAGACGTGGAGCTGCTATAGAGAGTAAAGTCACCCATACAAAACACAGACGTAGAGTTGCTATAGAGAGTAAAGTCCCATATACACAACAGACCTGAAACTTCTATAGAGAGTAAAGTCACACGTACAGAACACGGACGTGGTGCTGCTATAGAGAGTAAAGTCACTTATACACAACACAGACGGGGAGCTGCTTTAGAGAGTAAAGTCACTTATACAGAACACAGACGTGGAGCTGCTATAGAGAGTAAAGTCACCCATACACAACACAGACGTAGAGTTGCTATAGAGAGTAAAGTCCCATATACACAACAGACCTGAAACTCCTATAGAGAGTAAAGTCACACGTACACAACACGGACGTGGTGCTGCTATAGAGAGTAAAGTCAACCATACACAAGACAGACATGGTGCTGCTATAGAGAGTAAAGTCACATGTACTCAACACAGACGTGGAGATGCTACAAAGAGTAAAGTCACATATACAGAACACAAACGTGGAGCTGCTATAGAGAGTAAAGTCACATATACACAACACAGACGTGGAGCTGCTATAGAGAGTAAAGTCACATATACAGAACACAGACGTGGAGCTGCGATAGAGAGTAAAGTCACATATACACAACACAGACGTGGAGCTGCTATAGAGAGTAAAGTCACACATACAAAACACAGACGTGAAGCTGCTATAGAGAGTAAAGTCACACATACAAAACACAGACGTGGAGCTGCTATAGAGAGTAAAGTCATATGTACACAACACAGACAGAACACAGACGTAGAGTTGCTATAGAGAGTAAAGTCACACATACAGAACACAGACGTG